>NC_048532.1:1359439-1445069 GCF_008121235.1 Drosophila subobscura
GTTTTTGAGAGAGGTAATTCGTAATGTTCGTAGCCCTGTGTGCTTTGCAAACGAGAAAGAATTTTAATCAACCATTTTAGATGTATTTTTTCTTGAAGTTACGGACTGATTTTTATAATTATAAGATGGATAACGCTCTTAACATTGGATTGGCATGCTACAAGCTAAATTTGGACAAACGAAAATCCATGAAACGCACAAGCCAAGTAGACGATTTTTGAGACGAATATATTTTCATGAAACAAAATTTGTCGTATTCGTCTTTAATTTTTTGTGTAATAAGTATTACTTGAAATATTAAATTATCACCTGCTTTCGCAAAAGTATATTATTCCCCCTGCCCTAATTTCTGTAAATATATTTCAGGTAGATCAGAAATGTTGACAAAATCGTTTGCTGTGCACGCTTAATACCCTAATCATTAGGGCCTAATGCATTCACTCGCGAATGAAGTCATTTATGAAATATTTTACGTATATTAACAAACGTACAAATTAGAATATTAGCAAGAAAATTCCACAATTGGCTACGTAACTAAACTATCCGGGGAACAAGTAACTACCATAAATGATAGAAACTCTATTTACCCAGAACGAGAACATAAAACCATGTTATTGTTTCCCAATCAAGCCCTACTATCTCAATCTTCAGAGCCAATTCTTATATCGAATGTATTGTATAATACAAACAAATAGCATTCATTAGGGTATGTTTCGACAGCACTGTAAAAAAACATATCCATGCAAGCAGAATATGTATGTATGTGTGTACACATGCATTTTCCGAGACTGGACCAAGCGCTTGAGCCAGGCAGAAAAATTCGTGTGAAAACAAATTCGTATCGTTCCACTCTCACTAACTCATCCCGGTGAATTGGCCTCATTCAAGGTGGATATCACCCGCAAAGAAGAGAAGTTGTTGCAAAAAAAACGACTGTGAACGAGTTTAGGACTCTGGGACTACCCATTCTAGCTGCATTACTAGCTCGACTATGAAAATGCTGTCAGGCGGACAACAGTTCCAGTCGCCGGGGAGGAAGCAGATGGAACGTGCCAAGTTGCAGCAGTTGAAGTGATAAACGCGCTGCGCAATTGTTGTCGTGGCTGTTGCTGTTGCTTTTGCTGTCGAGATTTGCAATCTGACAAAATGTTTTTGACATTTTCGCAAGTTAACAATCAAAAAATGTCATATAATTTAACGCTGCTGTGTCAACAATTTATGGCAAATTATCTTCAGCTTTGACTCCGGGCTGGGCCCTGCCCTGCCAATTTTTGGGCCAGACGCTGAGAATGCTCTCTCATATTTATTGCTTTTAGCATATTTGTTTGGGCTCCCGGCAATCTGTCTTTGTATTGGACAAAATGCAAATTCTTGGCCTCAAATTTTCCTGCTCTGGTTTTCATTTGAGGTTTGGAAAAGTTTTTGGGAAAACAAAAAGCCCTTGACAAAGTCAATGAAAAGTTTATTTGCAGTCGAAAGAACAAAGCCAGAACTTGAGCAGGATTTTAGAGGATTGTCGGTGGAAAGAAAGTATCAAATAAATTGGGAATGTCAGGGAAAGTGGCACCAATTACTGTGGATGGGTTGAAATTAAGGATATTTAGATTTGGAAACAGATTGAGTGGGAGAATCTCCCAAGTTTTGGTCATATTTTCAGATCATCAGAATTGAAATCATTTACGCAGGGATCAAATATTTTTGAGGAGCATGGGGGCTAGGCTACTGTCCTGGGTGAGTTTCTTCAAATACATTAGGGCCCACACAGAAAGGGAAACCATTTATTTGTTTTTATTTTTATTCTGGAATTATTAACTCAATATTTATGATTATTTTGCATTTTTGCGATTGATTTAAAAGTATGTAACTTTCTTGGGAATTATTGAATTGAAATTCACTGGTCCGTTATAGTTTTCCCCTCTTTAGTTTCTTCCCCCTTTCCTGCAAAGATCTCTTCAGTTATTTGGGCTTGAGCCACATAGATTTTCAGTCATCTTTTCCTGGGAAGCCATTTCGATATCGACCTTAGCCTCATCTGTGTTCATCCTGATGGGGAGCTGAGCCTTCAGATCCCGGTGTAACTGGTTAATCAGTGTACAGCTCGAATTCACGCGTGCCATAACCCGCGACATACGCTCCTGAATTCCAATCAAAATCTGATCGAACTCACTGGGTTCTTCTGTATCTTCTTCGGTATCCGTAGCTCCCAAGGCCAAGTCGGTATGGTCGCTGCTGTTGGCACTGTCGGAATTCTCCACAAGTTGCTTATCTTCGAGAAGGACCTTGCCCAGAAAATCATCTGATGGTTTGTCGGGCATTTAAAAAAAAAATATTTTACAAAATATTAAAAATTTAATTCAAAGTGAATTGGGATGAAACGAGGAAATGTCACAGAGAGTTATACATCCAATCGTCGCCTCCTTAAAGCTAAGTCAAGTGTAAAATGTGTCCAGCTGAGATTTAAAAGCTGAAATCAATTAAAGCCATTTTGGAGAAAAGTTAGCAAAGGATATGGATGTCGACTGCCATTGCGACGTTGCCAGGGCATCAGGCAAATAAATCTCGGAAACAACTTGGCGAAGGGTGGGTCGGTTGCGGATAAAAGTTGCGCCACAGTTGAACGGAGGGAACGAAATCGAAGTCTATAACTTAACGACTGCAATGAGAGTGATGCTGATGACAATGTCCTCGAGGTTCACACACACTCAGCTCGAACCCAACTGAAACCCAAACGACAAAAAAAGAAGACAAAGCCCAAAAGACGGAAATGCAGCATTCATTCTCTCGCCTGGCTGGGGGACTGGGACGGTTGCTTCTTCCCTCGCTGCCATTACTCTTTCAGTCTGTTTTCGGCTTTATGTGTGTAATATTGGCCAACCATTTCTTCATACTCTTCCTGGGTGGGTCTTTTCGCCAAACAGGGATCTCCTCATTCGATATTCTTCCTCAGCGTATAAATCTGCCGGAGCATTTATAGCAATGGTTTGTCATTGGCTTTTTAAAATAAAGTTCTGTATGCATAAAAACACTTACACTATCAACCATCAATGGCTTTTCTCTGGTCAGTCGTGAACGATTTCGGACTTTCTGACATTGAAAGTATGTAGAAAACAGTATTTCAATCAGAAATCAAGCTTTTAAAGGTCCATGATGTTTCACAAAACATGAATTCGCTCTATTTGAAAAAATTCCTTAATTCCTTTCATACTTTTCCAAGCATGTTTATTGATATAACCCATTAAATTATCATTTCTCACCATCGAGCAGCTGTTGGCTTATCTGTTGCCCGAATCACATGACAAGATGCGGCTTCCTCACGGACACAACTATTTAATGATTTAATTGAATGTCGTACAACCATTTCTCATTCTTTGTATCCATATTCCTGCACCATCTGTCGAATCCATAGGATAAGGAGTGTTTCCAACATTAAAATCCCATCATGCTTGAGATTAATGTGAAAAGGTCACGCCCAGCCCCTTCTTAAGGAAGGAAAAGCCATTCACTTTAGCTAGACTTTGACATTGGCCTTCGCCTTTTATTTGTTTTTGTTGGCTCTTTACCTCTATCCTTTCTTGTCGAGACACGTGACAATGTCGGGGAAACATACTCGTAAATGTAAATGTTAACAGCCAGGTTGCTGAGAAGTAATGTGAAAATGTGTTTTTATCAACTTTTGGTGGTCTTTGATGGATTTTGTTGTAGTTTTTACATATCTCTTAATTAGGGGTTGAGGGGAATAGAAGCCACTTGAGAAAGTGTGCTGGAAGAGCCATCGGCTGCCGCTAGCACTTCAGGAATGACTTGCCTGACTTTCCCATTGCCAACCTCTGTGGACCAACACGTGTGCGACTTAATGGCAAGACTTTCGCATCCTTACGGCTCTCGTATGCCGCTCATGTCTGCCTGTAATTTATATGGCTGCTTGAGTGGCAGTCCCACCCAGCCCACGCTCCCACTTATTTTCGCTTGCTCCTTCTAGTTGAATTTGTTACTACGTTGAATTATACTGGAAAAATGTGTTAAAGCGGTCGTTCTGCGCTGCCCTAAACCAACTGCGACTCCGACCAAGCAACTAACTAAATTCCACAATGATTTTGTTATTTCGCCATGCAGCAACATTTAAGCTTTTCCAGCTGCAGATGTAGCTACAATTACAAGAGACGACAAAACAGACCTTTAAACATGTCGTATGTGTGATATTTAAAAGTCGCCTTCGCCCTTGCATGTTCTTCCTTATGGTGGCTTTGTGTCTGCTTTTAACCTTTCTCGGTTTTCGGTCCAATTTGTTAGTACTAATGAGCTGTGGAAAGTATTTCAACGAAAATGGTAGATTTGGTAAATTGCGAATGTCAAAGAAACTGCGTGAGAAAATTGCTATGTAAATACAGTGCTTGTGTGTTTTGGGATGTCTAGTCTGAATAATGGGGAATTTTTAGAGAGTTTTTATGATATTTTCTTTAAATATAACTCTGTAAATATGTGTGTACAATTCAGTAAAAAGGGAATCCAATATATTTTATAAATTATCGCCAGATGCTTTTCAATGAGTTCTCAACTTTTCTTTTCGTTTCCCAGGTTTTTGCAAGACTTTAAGGACCTTAAGCCAAAAAATGTACGTTTTTATTTATTGTTCCTGTTATTTTTGAAATATATTCGTAATTTTCCTCTGTGCTGTGGCGACCTGGAAATGGTTTTACAGGCCATTAAAAAAAACCTCAGGATTTATGAGGAAGCAAATGAAGCAAATGAGGAATCAAAAAAAAGTTAAAAAAGATAAAAGTTTCTAGTGACCTACACGCTAGAGACCTACATGCAATGGCTAACAGATTCCAGGAAAGTTGCAAAACGGAATTTAAGCTGTAATTCCAGTTAACTTTAATCTGAGGGCAATTAGCACAGAAGGCCGAAACCCAGTGCTGAAGGGCAACAGATGTATCCAAGAGAAAATTAAAAAGTTAAAAGGAAAAATCATGGACCATCGAAAGATGTTCTCTGGCTTTAAATTCCAATCAACAGCTTCTACAAATACTGAAACGCTACAGATTTCCACCTGGCTAACCACTCGTAAATACTCAGCGGAACTGACTGGCACTGAGGTATTCGTTTATTACATTTTTCAAGTGTGGCAGACTGCAACAATTATTTATTAAAAAGCAGAAACACAGCCAAGGACATGCCTCCATTCAAGGATTACTGCATGCACACAACTTTTATTACAATTCAAATTGCTATTTTTCTGTGCTGGACTACCTAGAATTCCACGTGTAAAGTGTCACATTGGAAAAGTGGGCACAATTTGCATTTTAATTCTGTGTTCTGAATTTCAATTTGAAGTTCTATATGTATTTTCGTTGATGGACAATTTCGTTAATGTTGACAAAAATGGTGCGACTCTGCCCGAATGTTAGTCACATTGATGCTGGAACGTTCGTTTGTTTAAATTAGCCGAAACAATTTTTTGTATACCTGGTATTCGAAGAGTAAATAGGATATATTGTATTTGTGTGGAAAAGTGGATGTACATATGTAACGCACAGAAAGAAACGTTTCCGGCCCCATAAAGTACATACATACATACCTACATTCTTGATCAGCATCAATAGCCGAAACGATATAGCCACGTCTGTCTGTCCGTCCGTCCGTCCGTCTTGTTGATCGACTGAATCTCAGAGACTGTAAAAGCTAGAGCCACCAAATTTTGCATCCAGACGGCTCTATGCTCACACTGTTACAAGTGTATATGTACCGCCACCACAAAAGGTGAAAAAAGGCGAAGAAAACTGAAAACGTTTCTCGTTTGTCATTTGGTTTCTGTAAGTTTTGTGTATTTTTCTGCTTTTTGGGTAGTTTTCCATTTGTTTGCTTGCTGAAATGTAGCATCAAGAACGGAACGGAAGGAACTCCAAAGCAGTTAGTGAAGTCTCCGGTCGGTCGGTCTTCATCGGCAAATGCTGGTGACATTTCAAATCAATTACCTTAACGATAACTTTTCCAGTATCGCTTTAGGAACCGTTTTGACAATGAGGACGAAATATGAAACAAGCCTTATCAGCATTTTTGAACTAATGTAATATTCGGATACATTCGAAAATATATGTATGTACACCCACACCCAGACTCAAGACCGTGTCATTTAACTTAAATGGAAAGTTCTACGTTGACACGAGTACAGGAAAATAAGAATGAAGAAGTGAAGGTCAAAGGTCCCTCCATCCTCTGGCCCTGTCCCGCACTTCCATTGTCCGAAAACTTGTGAATTTTGTTTTTTAACTAGTGTAAACTTTTTATACCCGGTACACGAAGAGTAAATAGGGTATATTGTATTTGTGCTCGAAAGTGGATGTATGTCACGCACAGAAGAAAACGTTTCCGACCCGATAAAGAATATATATTCTTGATCAGCATCAAAAGACGAGTTGATATAGCCGTCTGTCGGTCCGTCCGTCTGTTCGTCCGTTCTATTTTTGGTGTCCGTTCGGCAAACAACTCTTGTTTGAGTTAAAGCGGTTAAAGCGGACTCATCGTCGTGCAACCATCCAATTTCGCTGTAGTGATTAAAAAAAAAAAAAAAGTTTGAATGACTACCGGGTATAAAAGTTGTGACGCTTACGAAGCGTCTCACAAACGTTGTTTGTTTTATTTGTCTTGGAAAAAGGGAGGCTAGCGCTAGTCGACACTTTATCATATCTCCGAGGTCGAAGGGAGATTGGGGGCTCAGCTTGCCCGGAGCGCACAAATTGAAACGTGCCAGCGTCAGTTAGAGTAAATGAGGCAAGACGCAGGCTACAGACCCAGCGGAAAGTAATTGTGGGACCAAAACCAAATTTCTGCCTGGCAAAGTCATTGCCGAGGTATGTATAATGGATTTCCATTTTCTACTTTTCGTTTTTCTTTGCTTACTTTTTTGTATTTGACTTTTTTATGGCGCTGGCTGCCTGTGCATGACAAATATTTACCCAAAGTGATTTTTGACAGCGTCATAAAGGATCGGAGAAACCGGAGAGGCCGGGGAACACTTCATGCCCCGTTTGAGCGCTTTTTGGGATTTGACCAAACTGCACGACCCATGAGGCGTATGCGCTACTCGAGAAAAGAGAGCGAGGCTAAAGCACCGCTTATTAAATTTCAAATGCGAGAAATTCCCTACCGTCACGATATTTGCTTGAGATCTGCGGAAAATGTTGCCAAGGCCAGCGAATTGCATAATATGACGAGCAACTGCAACATGCAATTGCAGTGGTGCAACAGTCATTTTTTTATTCACATTTATAACTTGAGTTTTAAGATTGCTCCACGAGTACATCAAATTTGTCCACTGATTTGTTTAGTTCTAAGTCTAAGTTTTGTACCTACTGGAGAGGGGAGAAGAGAGAGACTACCAGGAAAGATAATGTTGGGAGAGTCGAGCTAAAGGTCGTTTCTGTGGTGTGTCGTCTGTCGCATGATATGTGTTGTGTATCGTGTGTATCAAGAGCGCCAGTTGCTTCTCTATTCAAAAGTTGACATAATCTAGCTCCCGACGTAATCGGAGCGTTAGGCGTAACATCCTGAGTTCCGTGCTGTATTTGGCTTGGCAGCGATCCACCTCTACGGGATGGGGCAGAGGCATTCGAAGGCGATAGAGAACGGTGGCCAGATCCAAATCCCTTTCCTGCAGAGTCAATTTCATCTTGTCTGCTGTCGTCTCCTCATCTGGAAGATGAATATCGAGAATAAGATTTTCGCAGCTGGCTGATGAGCCCGTGCGGTTTCCCATCTAAAATGCATTCGTGGAGTTACTAAACGATCTTGGGCAAGCGGACAAAGTTTGTTGGGGCAACCTGCAGGAAGACATCTTCAGTACCCACGGCCTGGCTGTAGGTCATAGTATATTCTGGGCACTTTCTGGTCTCCAGAATATCAGTGTCCTCTCGTTCCTGCTGCTCTTGCCACTCCTCAAGGGTATCAGGCTGCTTCTTTTGCTCCTCCACCAAGGGAGTGGCCAAGGGATTGGGCTTTTTCTTTTTCTTGGTCTTGGCATTAGCAGACGATGCTGATGCCGCGTCTGTCTGAGGACCAATGCTGCCGGGTGCTGAACCAGGAAGATATCTCCTTAATACAGACTTTTGCCATGGTCCTGTCGGCGCATACTCACTTAGCGTGTGCCTCACCACGGACTCATCCTCATCCTCGCTGCTGCTGTTGTCGATACCGGGACGCGTCTGCCTGGGATTTAGAAGGTTTTGCAGCTTACGCAGTTGGTCGGGATTGTCGAATACCGACATTGTGAAATATGTCGAATGCTTCTTTCTCCCTCCTTTTACTTATTCTTTTGTTACTTATTCTTGCAACACTTTGTTGACTTTTTAACATGTAAAATACGACTCGATAAATCAATGGAGGTTGGTTTTTAGTTTTCAGTTGGCTTCAAATGAGTGAAATCGCTTGATTCCTTAAATTCAACATATAGAGAACATGTATATATTTCCATGGCCAACTCGATATTATTCATTCCTGGTTAAATAATTGTTTATTTTGATGTGATAAATAGACAGGTTACTATGCCAACACGAAAATCGTAGTACCCAGTTCCCTTTGAAAACACATTGCCTCCCTTCCAACGACAAATCCCTCTCAACGTGAAGCCGCAACTGGAACATAGGCCCTCCTTGGGGGTGGCCATTTCAATTATAAACTTGGGCTCCTTTTTTTAGGGGACTTTTTTTCGCCAACTGCACTCTGACAAAGTATTTCACTTGTCAAAAACAATTGTTTTGCGACTTATAAATTGTGTAATTAATGCTCTAGGTTTGACCTTGCTGTGGCCACGCAGAAACAAAAATTTTGCATTTTTCACGCGCCCCATACTGGGTCAACGCTAATTTGACTTTCAGGCGGCCGGAGTGGGAAAAGTGAGCAGCATGAAAACGTGACCCCGTTAACGACATGGCTGAGATACAATAGCCACAGCCACAGCCATAGCCCAGTGGGGTCTGAATTAAACATCTGACAAAAAAAGATTTTCAGTTCGCGTTGTTGTTGTCCTGTTGCCAGCAACGTGTTAAATTTGTTTAACACGAAATGTCGGCGAAAGTGTCCGGCCCTAAACAAGAAAAAACGAAAGGGATTCTTGCTCCTGCTCAATGGCCCACTTGACAACGCTTACTTGGCGACAATCGACATGACCACTGCAAGGGTCTGTCCTATGCAGTTGACAGACACTATCGTGTCTCAGCATTTTAAAGATTGCAGACGTATTTGTTAACTTCAACTGTACCACAGCTGAGTTAAAATGATGGATATATTTAATTTTTTGTTAGTACTATTTGTCATACTAAATATTTTTCTGGAAAAGCTCTGAGTTATAAAGTACTTCGATGTATTTTTAGGTGAGGTAAATTGATTCCTCTACTAGTAGTCTTACTACATGGACTTGCTTCCCTAAACAGATTTGAGCCCTAAGTTTTGACCCTTTTCGCCTTCGACCGGGAAGTTAAAAGCATCTCCAGAAAGCCTTCTGTTTTTGCACAGGGCCCAATCAAAAACCTCTTTTTTCAATCTGCTCTTCAACAGCACTCAAGCATCATATATCTGCATTTTAGCGTTATTCCGCACACACATCCAACCTTTCTATCCCAAGAACTATCGACTGTCAGCACAGGGTATCCTGTCGAATGCGCGTCAGTATCGGCACATCAGAAGAGACCCTAAGTCCCCCAGATGCCCAGATGCTGCAACGCGAAGCATCCATAAAATGAACATGAATCCATGGAGTAATTGTATTTTGGTTGGCGCACAGATTTCATTGAACTGCAGAAAGACAAAGACCTGTAAAATTTGTGTTGACTTAATACACATGACCTTCTGTTCCTGCTAACCCATTATATGGACCCCTCTGAAACCCTCAATTTTTCAGAACCCACAAAGCCATTGCCAAATAGACTTTTTTGCACAAGATGGAACACTGGAAGTACTGGGCGACAGCGGCTACAGCTAGTAGGCTGAAAGTGAAAGCGGTCTCCGCATTGTGTTGTCAGATGGGGCGTGACGTGTTCCTCCCGGCCAAGGATTTGCGATTTTTGTGTTCTCAACATCTACAACTTCCATCCCTTTGAATTCTTGTCTGCTGTTTTCAAAAAGATATTATTTTTGGTTTTTACATAAAATGTAATTAAGAAGTCATTAAGTAGCGTGCATAAATCATGGAAAGCAGCCCAACAGGCACATGTGGGTGCCTCGAGGCGTACCCGACAGTTACGTGATATTTGTTCCTGCTGAGCCGAAAGAGAGAAGGCGGATAAAATACCTAGTATACGCTGGGGTTTTTTTCTTCGGTGCCACACTGGCGCACAATTTTTCGACTGTTTACTTATAAATTCGTGTATTCTTTTTTTTCGTGAACTTTTATGCACTCTAAAATTATATGTTCTAAAATACACTATACGACAGGATTTTGGACTTAGAAATGGTTTGATAATAATTATACCCGGTACTCGAAGAGTTAATAGGGTGTATTGTATTTGTGCACAAACTGGATGTATGTAACACACAGAAGGAAGCGTTTCCGACCCCACAAAGTATAAATATTCTTGATCAGCATTAAAAGCCGAGTCGATATAGCCATGTCCGTCTGTCCGTCTGTGTTGAAAAGTTTGAAAATACAAGAAAACTAACGAGAAGGGACGTGTGAGACGCTTCTTACGCGTCACAACTTTTATACCCGGTACTCAGTATTACATCTGTACCTTAGTGGTTAATTTTTCAAATTTTACATTTTTCCTTTTACATTTTATATTTTGTACCTCCCCTAGAGCCGCACACTGCAAGAAGCAGAGTGTGGAACGAGAGAATGTACAAAAAATAACCAAAGCTGCTGGACAGGGTGGGTTTAGCCACTGCAAATTAATTTCTTCATTCTGTCTACAATAATTATCTAATCTGATCCCAATTCGGTGATCTGATAGATATGGGCATTCCCTACGGAATGGCGTTTTTAGTTTTCTTTTTTCTTCAAAATTGGGACTTGGGAGATTTTCGCCCTTTGCGGGGCGGAAGGGTCGGGGCGAAATACACTTGTAACAGTGTGAGCATACAGCAATCTGGATGCAAAATTTGGTGGGTCTAGCTTTTATAGTCTCTAAGATCAAGACAGACGGACAGACGGACGGACAGACAGACGGACAGACAGAGATGGCTAAATCGACTCGGCTATTGATGCTGATCAAGAATATTTATACTCTGTAGGGTCGGAAACGCTTCCTTCTGTGTGCAACACTTTTTCCGCACAAATACAATATACCCTATTTACTCTTCGAGTACCGGGTATAAATATGTACTATTTATATTACAAACATTTTTCTCTGGAAGGAGTGGGCAATTGTGACTCTAAAATCACTCGTGCACTGACTCACTGAAATCACTGACTCGTTGAAATCATTCAAATGAATTAAACTAAATTCATATGAACTAAATGCTTCTACAATAACCCGCCAACAGAAAACCAAAATAAAACTCATACCCCTGAAACAGAGCATAGAGTCCACTAGCCCCATTACCAAATTATACCTCATTACACGCTATCCACATCATTCTGATCATGACAATCATTTAATAGAGTAATGGAAATAAATAAAATTAAATGCAAATTGAATGAGTCGGTGAACGAAAGTGAAACTGAGAGTGAACCGATTGTATATTCCCCTCTATTTATAAAAGCGGTCACGTATGAACATATATTTAACTGAAATTGAAAGATATATCTGGGGCGATGTATGTAACTAGTTGGCTCAATCAGATATCAAAATGGAAAGTGGCTAAGCAAGAGCTTTAGCTGGGAAGACAGTGAGCGTGACACTAACCTTTTTGCGGCCTGCTCCTCTGCGCCGCTGCTCAGCAGACTGGCGTCGCCATTGGCGGTGCTCCGTCTCGCTGGTAAAGAGATCCTCCACGCTGCTACTGCTGCTAGGCTCCTGCTCCCTCTCCACACCAGAGCTGCCACTGGATTGAAAATGATCACTCCACACTTGGCCGGCCTCTGCATCGCGCTGTCTCAACTTGCGATAGTCCCCTGAATCGTCGCTGCTCAGGAAGCGCTCTCGAAATGCCTTGTAGATCCCGGCACTTACGCTTCCTATACTGCCGCGCCCTTGGACGGCGGTGCGTCGGGCAAAGCTGATTCGTCGCTTGTTTCTGGAATTGGGTCCTTCGTCGGTAGATGCTGCTTTTTTAGCCCCCTCCATATCCATCTTGCTTGGCTAGTCTTCCTAATCTGCTGCAATCTCTTTTTCTCAGAACCCCGTGATGCAATGTTTTCCTCGCATTTCAGCGAATCGCATTCTGCTCCCCTGGGTTTCTAAACTTTTGCTTACAGATGCAGCGCGTCTCACTTGGTTTCTCCACAATTAACCATTAAGTGTGCTGAAAAATATGTAAAAATGTATAAAAGCTAGTTGGGGGAAAATTTGAATGCATGCTTTCAATTAATAAGGAACCTATTGAAATCTCTTTTTTCTTATTTTCGGCATGGACTGTTGAGTTTTCCATAAGCGAACTGGAAAGTGGATGGTGAATGCCCTGGGCTTACAAGTAAATTCAGCTAATAGCAATTGCAAATGGCGAAGAACATGCTAAAGAAACCTGGGAATAAGGAAGTAAGAAAACAAATTATTGCAGGATAGATAAGTACATATTAACTAAATTTTAAAATATGGATAATTTTTCAATTGAAACTGCAATACTTTTAATGGAACTTTATCATAAAATATAAAACAAAAGAAAAACACGGAGACAAATCAGAGACAATAGGACAAAACAATAAACTTGATTATTTCCCTGGAGACATACATACATACATACATACATATACATATGTACATATTTAGTTCTTAAGCTTGAGGATCTTTGATGTCAATTGTGAGCCCCTGTACCACTGTACTGAATATAAATAATGATCTTGTTTCAATTACACTACTTGACACGATTTTGCCGCTTCGATCCAGACAAACTTTTCTGAAAGAAATGGGGCTTAGAAATGATCTAAAGACAATTTTTTATACCCGGTACTCGAAGAGTAAATACTGTATATTGTAATTGTGCACAAAGTGAATGTATGTAACGCACAGAAGGAAACCTTTCCGACCCCATAAAGTATATATGTATATTTTTGATCAGCATCAATAGCCAAGTCGATATAGCCATGTCTTTCTGTCCGTCCGTCTGTCCGTCCGACCGTGCGTCCGTCCGTCCGTCTTGTTTATCGGCTAGTTCTCAGAGACTATAAAAGGTAGAGCCACCAAATTTTGTTCCAGACTGCTGTACGCTCACACTGAAAACTGTGTATTTAAACAATTTGCCGCACCCCCTTCAGCACCCACAAAGGACGAAAATCTCCCACAGCCACAATTTTGAAGATAGAAGAAAACTAAATCTATCAGATCGCCGAATTGGGATCATACTGGATTAGTTTGCAGTGGCTAAACCCACCCGGCCTGCAGCTTTTTTTTGTTTTTTGCACATTCTCTCATCCACACTCTGCTTCGTGTAATGTGCTGATCTAGGGGGGCGAGCGCGTTGGCGTGAGAAGTGATGTAGATGTGGATGACAGATGAAGAATTATGTAAAATTTAAAAAAACCCCTAAGGTACTGATGTACTTTGAGTACCGAGTATAAAAGTTGTGACGCGTAAGAAGCTTCTCACACGTCCCTTCTCGTTCTGATAGATATCGGGCATTCCAATTTTTTAATGAATTATGGTTTTTATCAATGGCAGAACTTTTTTTAAGAATTTTCAAAGTCTGGTATTTTTTTGTAACGGTTTTTTTTAGAGGTACGCATAACTTAAGTATCTTACATTTGGTTGTAAAGAACTTTGTTTATCTGAAAAGCTGATTTATGCAGCTAAAAATTCAACACAAACACTTTGTGGTTTTAGCGTACCGTCTGGGAAATATTAATTTTAAAAATGCAAAAATATTAATTTTTGTCAGGAATATTTTACGAATTTTTAACTCGGGAAAGGTCAAAAAATCATATAATTAATTTATATAATTAAATAATTATATATTGTGTTCTCCATTCTTTTATTGACAAGTGCATTAATTGGGCGTCGTTTAAGGTATTGCTTATCAAAATGTATGGAGGGACGCATGAGCTAAAATTGGTTAGCCAACTAAAAAGAAATGAAAAATGCAAAAAAAGTACGATTGGGAGGGTAGCGCGCCCAACTGCCAGAATATTTATGGCTTCAGTACTCAAAACATACTAAAATAAAAAAAAATTCCTAAAATATGTCTGTATATAAAGGAAAAATACGTGTTATTTAGGTTTTTTGAATTGATCGAGAATTTTTAGCTCTCTCACGCTACCTCTGAAAAAAGATTAAAAAAATACGAGATATAAAAAAATTCTTTAAAAAAGAAGTTAAAAATAAGGAAGGAGCCCACAAAGAAGTTGCATCCATACTTCCAAATACCATATTTACTCCTCGAGTACCAAGTATAAAAACAGTCGGACTTCCCAATCTCTCTCTTTCCCTTGCTCCCTGTTCCTGAACAAGTGAAAAGGTGTCGGAAAAGATGACAGGTGAATTACCAAAAAGTTCAATGAAATACCGCAGAATGTTCCCTGCTATGTGTGTGGTAAAAGACCCAGATCGTGTGCCATATGTGTCATTTCGTAGTAGTGGTTTTAGTAGTTTTAAGTAGTTGGTTTTAGACTGAAACCTCTCTTCCTCGGGCATTCCTGAATCAAAAAATGTAGTCTATGTTTCTTGGGTGAACAAAAAAAAAAAAGGAATGGAACCACGGCTGTTCACCCCAGGGACCATTAAATAAACTTACATACATATTGCATAATTACATACATACATACATGCATACTGTACATACATATGTACATATTTGCCTAACTTAAAGGATGGTTGGTTTAGAAATGGAGTTTTTTTTCCATATTCACTTTTAAAGTACTAATGCGCCATTAGAAAATATGAATTGCATGCCTTTACACTGAGAAAACTGATTGATTAGATTATATGTATTTGTGTATTTACCTGTTGTATTGGATGATTAAAATGAATGGTTTTAAACTGTATGTTTGTACATATATTACTCATAAATATAAAAATCTATTCAGCTATTATTTCAAATATGCATGGTGTATGGACGCTTCGTGCATAATAAGTAAACGTTAAACAGACGATCTTGGCAGCAGGGCCCAAACCCAGACCCAAAGACATGGAACGACCCAGAGCTAGAGACAGACCGGGACCGACAAGAATCAAGAACACACACACACACTGCTAGCAAAACTGTCATATTAGCATATTGAGAACACAACGAACTCCAACTGTGTCTTGCTCTCTCTCACTCCCACTCTCTCTCTCGCTCTCGCCTTTACCGTCTCGCTCTCTGTGTTCTTCTGCCTGTGCTTCCTCTGCTCGATTCCCAGCGCCGACGCATCCCCTGCGCATGCGCAACTTTCTTTGCTGCAGAGTCAGCTTCAGCGTCGACTGCGCTGTTTGGAGGGGCCTTGGGGTCTGGAGCAGGCGCGGTCATTGGGATCAAATCAGTCAGTTTGCAGACTTTCGCGTGTGCGGTGCGGTGGTAACAAAAAAAAAAACATAAAACGCGGAAAAAGACAGCGCCAGAGAAACAGTGAAAAAGAGAACATCCATTTTACATATGTATGTATGTACATACATTTGTAAGTAAAGAATGAAGATTCTCGGATCAGGGCGAGTTGTTGACATTTTGAATTATGTGCAAAACGAGTGAGAAATAGTTCAATTATTTTCGAGAACAAGTCGCAGCAGAAACTGTAGCTGTAGTAGAATGAGCTGTGTTTGATTTACATAATCAACAAGCGGAGTGCAACGAAAATTCCAAAAAGATTCCCATAAAGCAAGTAGAACTAGAATCGAAATATTCGTAACGGAATTCGAATTTCCGGGTGCGAGAGGAGCGTAACGCGTTTCAAGCAGAGGCTCATTAGTCTTATTTGCATTAAATTGCATAACCCAGCAACAGTAACAGCTGAAGAAGAATCAGAACCAGTATACGATGATGCTCCACTTACGTCACTGGTCATTAATGCTGGCCATCGCTTCCTGCATTGGCCCGGCCCCGGCCTCAACAACACACACAACGACATCATCTTTATCCTCCATACCAGGAAAATACCAGGCCTTGGGTGCAGCAGCTCAACAGCAGCCCAAGAAGCTTAAAATAGGAGCTGAAGTTGGGGCGACAATCAACGCATCCTCATTGGGGGCAGTCGGCGGCGGCCATAAACCTGTATTCCGACAAAATCCGATCAAGAATTGGCTTGGTTCCTTCAATCGTAATAATTCGCCTGCAGCTCAGAACCAAACATCTCCGACATGTTCCTGCAGGTGAGCCACAAAAGCTGTCATGGTCATGATGACAACTTCCAGTTAGACAACAACAACAACGCCAACAGCAAATTGACAAACAACTTTGGGGCTGTCATTGTCTCGGCATACAAATGGCACAAACAGTTAAAGTCGCTGAAGCATTTGAGTGCCTGCGAGGAGGAGATCACGCAATGATGTCGGTGTTCTTTCAAAGATTTAATCGGTTCGCTCCTTAAATCCAATCGCTTGAATTCGATTTTTTAAGCACACATCTACATATAAACAGAATGTGACTGAGGCTTTCCTTTGATCCCCCTACATTTTCTAATCAAAACTTCAGTATTGCTTAAAGCGATATATTTTTTATTTTGTAAACCATATTATAGATACATATGTACATACATATGTACACATTAAAACTTATGCTACGAGTATTTGAGTGTAACTTCACTAAATCCTAGTGTTTCCGCAACAAACCTCTAGTAGAAGCTTCTCTTCGTATCTGCTAAACGATTTAAATGCCAAGAATTTTCTTGATCCCCATGAAATGTATTTGGAACGCACTCTTCCAGAGACTATCAAACAATTGGGAATTTTAACTTTGGCTTTTGGTACCCGAGGGTACTTAAAAAGTCAGTAGAAGGCACTAGATGGGCAGGAAACTTATTCCTCAGGGAGGAGCTGTTGAGCCAAAAATAGCTGAACATTTGTCAACAAAATCGAAAAAGGCTATGCAGCTCAGGTTCGATCAGGTATGATAAAACGAATCCCAAGGAATCATAGTAGACGTCAGCTCGCCAATATTATTGATCGTCAATTGAATTAAAATTCTGGAGATGTGACATTATTTTGCACATATTTTTCGGAAATTTCCCCCTCAGCCCTAATGGCAATCAATAAGTTTAACTTAAATCCATTCTTAAAAGACTAAAACCTGTTTTATATCATTTGTGTACATACATATGTGAATACATATGTATGTGTGTACGATTTTGTATGTATCTCATATGTACACATGTATTCTCTTAATATATCTTTGTTTTTGCGTTTAAAAGAATACAACATTCTAATTTGCATACGATTTGATAAAAGGCTCTGTTTGGGCTTTAAGAACGAATGTTTGAACCTACTGACCACAAATACATGAATACTTGTAATTTATACAGGCCTGGCTCTATAAGGCGTAAGCCCAATTCCAATGCGTCTCATTATTGTTTGCGAGGGAGGTGGTACGGGGAATGCCGCGTCTTCGTCTTGGTCGTCTCCTAAGTGGGTCGTTGTCGCACATTTTACTTCTTTGTTTCGGGACGCCGGGGACACCATTTTGGGGCAATGACACGATTAAGCAGACACACACACTGGGGATCGCATTTCGATTGATTGTGTGGCCAAAAAATACTAAGAACATGAGAACGATCTTGTGCGCTTCATTGGCGTGGTTTCTTACATTTTTCTGAATGCAGTTTCTTCTCTCCGATTTTGTTCATGGTTTTGGCACTTTAAAACCAGTTTAATGGAACGTGGAATCGTGTTTCCAAAGATGACAGCAATTAAGTCTGCAAAGATCGCTCATTTGTTTTATGGCCGGTAATAAAGACAGTTTGACACTTTCTTTATGGCGAGGTTGGTGAACTCTGAACCCATAGCCCATTTAAACTGGTTTTCAGCACCCAATCGATCTGATCGTTATCTCGACCTCTCTTTCCAGATGTGGCGAGCGGAACGATGAGTCAAGGATCGTGGGAGGCACCACGGCTGGGGTCAGCGAGTACCCCTGGATGGCTCGGCTGAGTTACTTCAACAGGTTCTATTGTGGGGGGACATTGATTAACGATCGCTACGTGCTGACAGCGGCGCACTGCGTCAAGGGCTTTATGTGGTTCATGATCAAGGTGACCTTCGGAGAGCATGATCGCTGCAACGACAAGGAGCGGCCCGAAACGCGCTTCGTACTGCGCGCCTTCAGCCAGAAATTCAGCTTCTCCAACTTCGATAACGACATTGCCTTGCTCCGACTGAACGACAGGGTGCCCATCACCAGCTTCATACGCCCTATCTGCCTGCCACGCGTGGCGCAGCGCAACGAACTGTTCGTGGGTACCCGTGCTACCGCAACTGGCTGGGGAACCCTCAAGGAGGATGGGAAGCCCTCCTGCCTGTTGCAGGAGGTTGAGGTGCCGGTTCTGGACAACGAGGAGTGTGTGGCCCAAACCAACTACACCCAGAAGATGATCACCAAGAACATGATGTGTTCCGGCTATCCAGGAGTGGGAGGACGCGACAGCTGTCAGGGCGACTCCGGCGGGCCTTTGGTTCGAATGCGCCCAGACGACAAACGCTTCGAGCAAATCGGTATCGTCTCCTGGGGAAATGGATGTGCGCGGCCCAACTATCCGGGGGTCTACACTCGAGTGACCAAGTATCTAGACTGGATTGTGGAGAACTCGCGGGATGGCTGCTTCTGCGACGAGGATTACTGACTGTTAGTTACGGCAGTGAACCATTCATCGCACTAGTTGTAGTTTCTCTTTTAGTTGCGTAGTCCATATTTAATATTCTTGTATTAAAAAAACGGAATAAAGTTAAACAATGCAGTAGGTAAGATATCCAAGTACGCAATAATGCTTATAAATAATTTAAAAACGAGAAGGGACGTGTGAGACGCTTCTTACGCGTCACAACTTTTATACCCGGCACTCAGTACTACATCTGTACATTAGCAGTTATTTGTCAAATTTTAAATTTTTTCTTCATCTGTCATCTACATCTACAACACTTCTCACACCAACGCCTCTTTAGCTCGCCACCCTACCCTAGAGTAGGGCTCGGCACCCATACAATTAACGAGACGTTAACGCACGCAAAACGGAACATTTCACTATATTGGTATTGGTACGAATCACTGTAGTACGCGTGTACGTGAGGGCAGCGCAGCAGCAGCGCATTTTTCTGCACCCCAGGGATAGGGCCGTGCCGAGCCCTGCCCTAGAGCAACACACTGCAGACTCACGGCAGAGGCAGAGCAAGCGGCCGGCGGTCAGTGTGCGGCCACTGCGCGAAGCAGAGTGTGAATGAGAGAATATGCAAAAAATAAATATGAGCTGCGGGACGGGGTGGGTTTGGCCACTGCAAATTAATTTCTTCATTGTGGCTATAATAATGATCCAATCGTATCCCAATTTGGTGATCTGATAGATATGGTCATTCCCTAAGGAATGTTTTTCTTTTATCTTCAAAATTGTAGATTTGGGAGGTTTTCGCCCTTTTGCAGAGGCGGAAGGGGGGCTTGGCTCATTTTTGAAATACACTGGTTTCAGTGTGAGCATACAGCAGTCTGGAGCCAAAATTTGGTGGCTCTAGCTCTTATAGTCTCTGAGAACTAGCCGACAAACAAGACGGACGGACGGACATACAGACATTCACTTTGTGCACAAATACAATATACCCTATTTACTCTTCGAGTTCCGGGTATAACAACGAGCAGGAACGTTTGTGTGACTCTTCGTACGCGTCACAACTTTTATACCCGGTACTCAGTCAGTAAATGTTTAACTAAGTGGTTTTTTTTTTGATTTTAACATTTAACTTATTAAATTTTGCATTTTTTTAGGGGGCAGATATAACAACAGTCTAGAGTCTAGAGCCAAAATAAGGTGGCTCTAGCTCTTATGAGAACTAGCCGACAGACAGACATGGCTATATCGACACGGCTATTGATGCTGATCAAGAATATATACATTTTATGGGGTCGGAAACGAAGCAAATAATATAGACCCTATTTACTCTTCAAGTACCGGGTATAAAAAGATGAAAAAAAAGAAACGCTACAAAAAGCCAGGTACAACATTAGCAGAGCAAGGTTTCGATCCTCGGACCTCTGGGTTATGGGCCCAGCACGCTTCCACTGCGCCACTCTGCTTGTTGTATGCTTTGTGTCTAAAGCGCTATACAAGACAGCTGGCAAGCAGTGCACAATTATTATTTGTTTTACATCTACATATTTTGTACTTGACTTGTGATTTATTTGACTTAATTTTATTTAAAATGAATACAAGTATTCTTGGCTAATTAATGGATTTATCGTATCTGCTGATATAGAAAATTAAATTTGAAATAATAAGTAACTTTAACAATTCCTCCCCTTTTGTCTTGGCACTGCAGGGTGGAACGTTGTTCATCCGACAGCTATAACTAGTTTCTGGCAACGTTCTCGGAATAAGCAGAGTGGCGCAGTGGAAGCGTGCTGGGCCCATAACCCAGAGGTCCGAGGATCGAAACCTTGCTCTGCTAAATAGGTAATTTCGCTGTCGCGTTTCTTTTTTCGTTTTTTTATATTTTATTATGTTTTTCCAGATTAAAAACATAAAAATATGAATAATACCACAACAAATTACAGTTGCTTTAATAGGCGCAAAGAACAAAGCTGGAAAGTGTAAGAACCTTCAACCGCTTGCTGCAGCTCGAAACCGAATTTCAGGCAGGTTAATTTCAACGTCTGATGCCCAAAAAGTAAATATCGTCAGAAGCACTGACTATAGCTTGCTAGCAAACTGGTTTCTATCAACCAGCTGTAAATACAAGGGGGCAAATAAGAGATGAACGGCTCCCAGACGACGGCGATGAGTGAAAAAGTCAAACGTTCATACATATGAAACTTAAATACATTGCCTAATGAAACTTACGGAGAACTGGTGTTGAAACTTCTGTTGTTCCAGACGAAGCTGCGAATAACGATAGCTGCGATAGACGAATATTGTATCTGCTTTGCACTTGAATACACAACACATTAAAATGTTCAAAGAGATACTATGCAGATGCTATGTATGTACATACATATGTACATAGGAGCATTGTTTTGAACTTCCACTTTCGCTTTTGCCCACTTTTCATTTTCAGACATTAGTCTTCCTGCACTCACGTGTCTGCGACTTGCGTAATTATTCAAATGGAAATTTTGCACTGGATCGCAAGTTGCGCATCTCACTGACACATTTTCGAGGGCTTTGAGTTTTCTCCTCAATCTAATGTTTTTACCTTGTTTTGTCGCGGTCCCGCGGCTACTGCCTCGACAGCTGTTGTTTACCGTTCGCCGCTCGCTCGCTCACTAAAAGCTCCAAGAGATAAAAAGATACAAGTTCTCCGCACCCAAAGATATGAATGTGTACGTGTGCATGTACCGGACACCCATGCCGATGGAGGTGCGCGTCGTCGGAGATCGAGATTCGTTTGCGTATCGAGTGGTGGTATGGAGTTTAACGCTCTCTTAGCTGGCTGTTCTGAATGAATCTTTATTTGGGACATATGTGGGAGACCTTAGCAAACCGAGACATATGTGTGTACATTCATCTTTCAAATTCATCTACAGTTCAACAAAAGTTTGACAAATTTCCTCAGAAAATCGAAAAAATATTTTCGGAACTGAGATGTCTTCGACGAACGCTAGTGAGAAACCTTGCAGCAGCTCTGGCATGCGGAAAGTAAAGGCAAAAGGTGCAGCCTACCCTACTTCTAGCTCTCAGGCACTGGAAGCAATGGACAAACGCTTGGATCTTCTCCTGGCTCGGGTCGCTAACCTGGAGAATTCGTTAAACGAATTGACCACATCTTTTTGTAACAAGGATACGGAAGAGAACGAAGCAGTTGACGAAGATTGGAAATTTATCGACTTGAAACCGTTAGCAGAGGACGCGGACCTGAAGGATGAGGAAGTATCTGATGACGATACCCTAGTTGATTTGGCTAAAATAACGTCCGAGATTGAAGATTTAGCTCTCGACAGTAGATAAACAAAAAAATGGTAACTTCACATTGCAAGTTACAAAAACACTTGTATCACACTTTTAATCGGACAAAAACACTATTGGGTCAAACTAGCGACATTCTCATCTTAACATTACTATTATTCAGACCAAAACAGTAGATTTTATTGTGAAGTAGGAGCATTGTAACTATTGTACTAATTTAAAAAAAAAAAATAAAAACTTTGTAAGTAGTTTTGAATTTTGTAAGTTTGAAGCACAGATTCAGACTGTGGTTTACACGCAAGGTTTAAGCCAAAGTGTCATAATTGACTAGATATTGGCGTTTTTTAATGATGACTACTGGCTGTTAGCCAGTCCTTAGCCAGCTGTACTTAGAAGATATAAAATTAACATTATATGAAGATGGAGCGTGCTAGCAGAAACTTTCTTAGCATAAACGGGAAGGGACGTGTGAGACGCTTCTTACGCGTCACAACTTTTATACCCGGAACTCAGTACTAAGTACATCTGCAACTTAGCGGTTATTTGTCAAATTTTACATTTTTTCTTCATCTGTCATCTACATCAACAACACTACTCACGCCAACACGCTCCTTTAGCTCGCCACCCTCCCCAGAGTCAGGGCAGAGTCGCGGCAGAGGCAGCGGCAGAGACGTGTCAGGGGCAGAGGCCATAAACTGCGCGAAGCAGAGTGTGAATGAGAGAATGTGTAAAAAACAAATATAAGCTGCGGGACGGGGTGGGTTTGGTGATCTGATAGATATGGTCATTACCTACGGACTGGCGTTTTTAGTTTTCTGTTATCTTCAAAATTGTAAATTTGGGAGGTTTTCGCCCTTTTGCATGGGCGGAAGGGGGCGGGGCTCATTTTTGAAATACACTGGTTTCAGTGTGAGCATACAGCAGTCTGGTGCCAAAATTTGGTGGCTCTAGCTCTTATAGTCTCTGAGAACTAGCCGACAAACAAAACGGACAGACGGACAGACGGACAGACAGACAGACAGACATAGACTCGGCTATTGATGCTGATCAAGAATATATATAGTTTATGGGGTCGGAAACGTTTCCTTCTGTGCGTTACATACAACCGTTATTCGCACAAATACCATATACCCTATTTACTCTTCGAGTACCGGGTATAAAAAAACAAAATACATACATATGTACATGTGTACATACATATGTACATATGTACATGTGTACATACATATGTACATATGTACATGTGTACATACATATGTACATATGTACATACATACATATGTACATGTGTATTTTAAATTTTAAATTTTAAAACCTTTTTTTGTAACGGTTTCTTTGATAGTAAAAAAAAATTATCATCAAACCATTTCTAAGCCCCATATCTTGCAGAAAAAGTATGTCTGTTTTATCTTTGATGGTACTTTGGGCAGTGTTTGAATTTACCGCGATTGACAAGTTTTTGTTTATGAATTCTCTGGAACCACTGAACAAAGCTGAACCGAACTATGTTATTGCACTGTTAAGTGCAGCTGTTTTCGCGCATTACAGTACAAAACCAAAGATTTCAACGTGTAGTTAAGATGTAGCAGAACTCAATTGTAAAAATCCAATACCGTTTGCTTTCAATTCAGAAAATGTGGGTTTTTAGTCGAAAAAAACAACTGAATAAATATTTTTAATGTAATTTTATGCGAAAAATTGTGGTATCCTTGATCCTGATCAAGAAAATATATAGCGACAAGAATCTAATCTATCCCGACTTTTTCTAAGATTTTAAAGTCAAGTAAAATTAAAAAGCTCAAACGATTTTTCTACAAATATAATTGATAATTATCTAAGAATGGAAGGTTTATTAGGCGCAGTCTATTAGGATAAGACCAGTACAAGTTCAGGATAACAAGTATTTCACTAAGGCGCTCAAGAGCGGTCCTGACCACCTCTTTATAAACGATGGTATGTGCTTGTAATGGCGTTCAGAAACATTGGTTGGCGTCTAAAATATAAGCAACATCATCTTCCTGGGCAATGTTCTGCTGCTAAAATTTAATTACATTACCGTTGAGCGAAACTAACGAGAGATTAATGCTATTTAGACTGGACCACTCGTGGGGTTTCCCAGATCCAATCGGATAGGAACAATTTAAAAAAATGTGTCAATTACCTTGAATATATTATATAAATATGAATATATATAAATATTGCTTTGCGTCTTATAACGGCAAATAAAAAAATGGTGGACTAATCCAAATCCTGAGATTGAATGCGTTTTTTGATAATAGGGAACTCAGTCGTCCTTCCCAATCATGGCTACAATGTCTTTTCCTCTGCTGGAACAATTCATATTTGATTTAAAAATGTACACTTTCCATTTTACATAAAAACTGCTTGGATTTTCATTGTTGCTTTTTGTATTTTTCTCTTCTCTTTCTTTATAATAGTCGAATTCAGAAATAAGAATAAATATTCAGGCTTACGAAGTGTGTTTAGTTGAAATGAGTCTTTTGTCTGACAGAAGTGTCTCTGAAAGACACAAATGAGAGGACGGACCTTTTTCTAAGGCCGCACGATATGTCAGGGTTAACCAGGTTGGGGGTCATTAGTTATTGCCTTTATTGTTCGGATTAATTGATTTCATTCTGAGACAGAGGTGTGTGCTGTTCCCTATTTATATAGATATAATACATATTATAAATGTAAGTGTATGTTAACCGCTTAGGTCTCTAGGGGCTACAGAGTTTACATTTAATTTTTGCTAAACGATCACATTAAACAGGCACCCACTCGCACTCGCATTCATTCATTTTCACATACTCCACTCTCTCCTTTCACTTAGAAATTAAAATTTCGCACTTAGACCTAGGCAGGGGTCCTTACTGAACTATATGATGGGGGATCGTTACGTATTCTTTCGTATTCTTTCTCCTCCTCTTAATTCCTATCCTCTTAAGCTTACACCTACTATATTCCTATCCCGATTGATTGCATATTGAGTGCTTTATCAAAAGTTTTTATAAAATTTTGGACTCGCAGTTCGTATATAAAGTGTAGTTCTCCTAATTTCTTTTATTCACGGATGAATGACTGAGAGGTGTGGGGGCGGGAGGCGGTAGCTGTGCGAGGTCGCACATTGAATAATCACAGCAAATCGGCGCAGACGCCACCGAACCACGCCATATAAAGAGGCAGCAAGTAGACAACCAGAGCGCGACGTAGCGTCATCTTCTCCGGTGCACTTGACGAGCGAGTGGCATCGCCATCGGCATTGGAATCACCATCACCATGGCGTTCCTCCAGCTCGTCATCGTTATCTCCATGCTGATCATCATCAATATCGTTATGGTCGAAGTGCGTGGGGTGGACCAAGGGGTTTTTGTCGTCCACACTCGGCCGGGATGTGTGTGTGGGAATCTGAGGATGGCCATCCTCGTCGTCATCGTTGTCGGCATCCACCGAGGGTCGATCAGCATCAGGTTTGTGGCTTGGTTCGAAAGGACCCAGGCCAGAGCCTTCGTCGTCGTCCTCGTCATCCTCTGAGCCCGATCCCGATCCAGCTCCACTGCCCAGATACGGCTCTTCTGCAAAACAGAAAAAGAATGGAGTTAGTAGATGTGACTGGACATATACAGCTTTTAGTTGACCTACCCTGTTCACTCCACTCCACATCCTGACCGTTGTAGGCATTGCGCAGGTGGCTGACGGCGTTCTTCAGATGGAACAGCTGCGAGGACATCTGAGCCGTTTGGCGGGTGTTGGCTGGGTTTCCAATGAACTCCGGGTTGGAGCCGTGCTCCGTAGTGATCGAATGCATGTATCTACAGGGGAAATGAAGTTGAATAAAGATTTAGTTATACTCTTACTGCACTTTTTTGTTGTCGCACCTGTCGATGGTGTGTCCATTCCAGCACAGAACATCCACATCGGAGCTGGCGGCTATGTCCTCATTGCTGCATATGGACTGCGGCAGATTCGACCAGAACTTCTTATATTCCTTCACCCGTTGCCGTATGTCCCGAACTATCCTGTCCAGAATCGGTTCGCGTCCACCGCCTCCATTCTCGTTCTCATCTCCGTCGTTGTCGTTGCGGTTGTTCTGCTGCTTGCGTCGCTGCTGCTGTTGCTGCTTGCGTCGCTGTTTTTGGCGACGATTGTTGCCGCTACCGCCTCCTCCATCTCCACCATTGTTTCCTCCATTATTGGCCGCGCCCTGCTCCCGGGACTGTGGTGGGACGGAGCTTTCCTGTGAGCCTGGCTCTGCAGCTCTTCGCTCTCTCAGCACAATCGCCTCATCTAGCGTGGCGTCTATGTCCAGGGTATCCGGCTCGGCGGGGCCATTCACATTGATTTCTTGTACTGGCTGGAGCTTGGGGTGAACGGAACGCTTGGCTCGCCTTAGGGTGGGTCTGCCGCAACCCTGAAACACGCGGTTGGTGATGTCTTGGCCAGAGTCCTGCGGCAAAAAGATCAAGATTCGATTTCAGTATTAAATTCCTAATGTACTGGTAAAAAAACAAACACATTTCAAATCAATTCCATTCCATTCACAATCCAAAGAATATAAAGTCTTAATGGCTATTATTGGCCATCCCACAGATAAGAATTGATTTCCACCAGCTACTCATTAAGAGCCACTCGAGCGAGTCTTTGCCTGTCCGACTGATTTGTCACGAACTTCACCTCTCTTTCTCTTACTAGTGTACGAAACTTATCCATCAAACTTATCTTTACAGCTGATTTAGGTACATATGTACATTGTACATATGTACAAATGTATGTGCCCGCAATGGAAGAGGTTGTTGGCCGTTCTTCTTAGACTTAAACAAATCATAACTGTAGAAAGGCCAGCGAAGCCAAGGTAAGACGAGCGAGATTGCAATCATCAAAAGCGGCTTTAGCTAAGTTCAAATTGGGATACCGCCGGGGTCGAGGCAGCATTAGAAAACGAATAGGATTGGAATTAAAATTGTATTTTGTCAAAACAGCCTTTTACATATATTTGTATGTACGGTATATGTATGTTGGTGTGTATGCATGTACATATGTGAAATTCTTCCAAAAGTAAACACATTTACCACAAAATGCCGAAAAACAACAATAATATTGTAGACCCAAAGAACACAAGGCAGCGAAAAAAGTAGAAACAGAAGAAGAAATATAAATTAATTTCATATGCGAGCCAAGTGTTGCCCAAATAAATCGTTCAAATGGCACACACAACAAGAACATCATCTGGGTAGAGAGGACGAACGGACTGGAGGGAGGGCTAAAATACAGTAGCCAAATTTCAATAAGTTATGGCCTCGCATCTGTGAATTATTTCCTCTTCTTTCTCTTTAAATGCCATGCATACTTGAATCATTTGTGTTTTACTTTCAAATGCAGCCAGAAGGAACAGTTACCGTTGTAGGTTGATCGAGGTTGATCCCACGGGTTTCCCCAAGAATCAATTCATCCATTGGGTTGGGGTCTGGCTTAAGATGCGCGCCCAGCCCATACACCTATCCGTTTTATGCGAGAATAATTTCAAATCCCACTCCGAAGAGTCTTAAAACCTACCGACTGCTGCTTTTGCCAAAAACGAGTTGCAAATAGCCATTCATTGGCTTATGCAAATGCTAATGATTGCGAGACAACTCTGATGTATGTATGTATGTTAGTGTGTATATGCATTTAGCAAAACCAACCTGGAAGTTCATGATGGCCTCGGATATCTTGATGTTTAGGGGCTCCACGACCATGACAATGTTAAAGGAGCCCAGGAGACGCTCGGCGACCTTGTCCATGGCCAGTGCGAAGTTCTCCCACTCGCCTTCGAACTCGTGCTGGTAGTGGAGGCAGCCTTTTATCACGTTCACGCAGTAGTTGGTGCAGGGCTTCTCCGTATATCCCTTGCAGGCACCGCAGTGTTGCATCTTCGTTAGGGCGCCCGTGCAGTCGGCATTGAGGCGGATCTATGGCACCAAAGAGATTGGGTTAGATTGAATGGACACTTTCGCTGAGCATACAGGATACTCACATTGAGCACTTTTTTGGCCACATCGGCAGCCGTGGCCAGGGCCTGTCCGTAGGTGCGAGTAGCCACAAATGATCTCTTGATCTGAACGGAAAGCTTGTCCGGCACATCCCCAAACGGCTTCAGCTCCTTCATATGCTCGCTGACGCACCGCATGTATCTACGGAGGAAAAATGAGGAGGAATTAAAGGAAAAATATTTACATTGCTTGTTAGCGGAAATCTGCCCTTGTAAATAGCATGGCTCACCGCCTCCGGCTGCTCCATGACCCCACGCATTCCTCTCTACGCACACCACACAAAGTTTTATGTGAAATAGTTGCTCGCCATGTGTTGTTGCTGTTCTGGCCTCATCATGGAGTGGTGCACCTAGGACCGGATACGAATGTGCTGTGGGCCTAGTCCTACCGTTCGGTCATCAGGCAATACACAGTCAATGCACTTGTAGGGCTGCCTCCTGCACTCGGCACTGACTGCCGATGTCCGATGCTGTTGCTGTCCCTGCCCTGTTACCATGGTCAAGAAGAGACTACGAAGCAGCAGCGTGCTTTTACTCAGGCTAAACACTTTAGAAATTACTGCCAGCTGCATTTACAATGGTATCTGTCACCAGTCAAGCAGCAGCCGCGGCAGCTGGGCCCCCATAATGGTAGGGCAGGTCTAAGAGTTTTCTTGATAGCAAGAAGCTAGCTCCTGCAGAGTGGAAGTAATTTCCTAAACAGCAACGTTATGTTGGGTAGGTCTTTTTTCACGATCAATTCATTTTCATGGTCATATGGAAATCATTGTGTGTCTTGTCTACTCTGCCCCTTCTTTCCCCATTTCCAACTGCCACACTTCCACACATTCCATTTCCACAACCAACTGCTGAGGTTACCCCCTAATTAAGTGTTTTTGCCTCCTCTCCAGCGGGATCTCGGGTGTGCGCCCTTGCTCCGTTCTGAGGGCGATCTATAGACCAACCGCACATACCAGAGCAAACAGAAACCACAGCACCAAAAAAATGACAAGAAGCAGCCCTAGGGCTGGGCAGCCAGCCCAGCCGCAGTGCGTTGAGGAGCGGGGATTGCTGGCAGTCAGGCAAGTGCCGGCAATCACGCGACATCGCTATTCCTGTGGTTGTCGTCCAATGGCAGTAAACGAACGATGTGCCAAAGTACGACAAACTAAAACGATGACAATAAATGCGAATCGCCAACAATGTGAGAGGCAGAGAGTCGCTGGGAATTAGAGTCGGCATGTTAAATCGCGTGGGTAACACGAGCCTTGCCTGCGACTGGAGCTGGAGCTGGAGCAGAAGGCGGGAGCACCAAAAGTCGTAAGGCCAGGCGCGCGGAACATTGCAAGCCAAGTCGTTGGTCACCGGAGTAGCCTTACCCGTTCCAGGGCAATGAGCCAAGAGGGCGCAATGTTGTTTTTTTTTTAGGATCTGGAAATGCGAGCAACTTTGGAACAGGAACTGGCATAAAGTGCGGTAACATTTGGAATGGGGATGGGGCTCTGGGTATGTCTGGGTATTGGAATCGGGGGGTGTGGGATGCGCCGCGATGATTGGGTTGAGTAGTGGGTTTGGGCAGACTATCTATCTATCTTTACGCCTCCTAGTGGGATGTACTGTAGGTAGAGGAGATCTTTGATGCGTGTAGGACGCATGAGTATGTATCATGTATGTATGTAGGTAATGACAATACTCATTCGCATTCAGTATATCCCCCATTCGTTTTGGACTCGTTTCCTCTAACCTTTAAGCGTAGGGTGCAAAAGTATATTGAATCGTCAACTGAAATTGCACACCAGGCAGGAGGCAATGTCAAAGTTCCGTCGTCGTCGTCGTCGTCGCCGGTTGACAGCCCGAGACACTGCGGTTTCACACGTTTGTCTTTGTCTCAAAATGTTGGTTTCGATTACCCCCACTAAGGAGAGATGGTTGGATGGATGGCAACTCACTTCTCGTCAAAGGCGTACTGGGTATTCAGCACGGTGAACATCTTCTGGTAGAGCGTGTTGAAGAACTTGTCCATGACATCCATCAGATCGACTCGACCGCGGGCAAAGTAATTCTCCAGCTCCTTGAAAAGATCCGAGAAGACGTACGAATTTTGCTGGTAGATCACTCCATAGGTACGCATGAACATCGTGTGGAACTGGGCCTTTGATTCCACCAGCAGTTCGCTGAAAATATCTGCAACACAAAGAGACAGACAGTGAGAGAGAGAGAGACAGAAGAGAGAGAGAGAGAGAGAGAGAGAGAGAGAGAGAGAGAGAGAGAGAGAGAGGAAACTCAAATTAAAGAAAAATGCTCAGACCACAGACCGCAAGAACATTTTGAGTTGGGGAAAATAACGCACATCCGCCCAACTAAATGTTTCGAATTCGATTTTATATTTATTTCTGGCCTCTTCCCCAACCAAGTTGCATGCTGCATCCGTTGAGATTGAGATCCGAACAACATCCGCATTGTCGTCTGCCACTTGACATTGTGTGTAACTCGAGGCCAGCCCGATTTTCTAAATATCACCATGCACCACTTGACACTTGGCACCACTTGACACCCGCAAACGCGAATCACGAATCTCGAATCGGTGGCTCCTTCTTGTTATCCCTCATCAATGCGTTCCAGCGATCGGGGACTGTGTCAGATTCAAGTGGCTTGTTGAGCGAAACGGGAGTAGCCCCCGATTACTTACCATTGAACTTGACGGCCTTGCTGCCCAGGATACCCGACATTCGCGTGATTTGCTCCTTAGTGTGGCCCTCGAGCTGTTGGCGCGACTGCATCGCCATGCGGGTCTCCATGTTGTAGGTGCAGCAGGTGCCCACTGACGGGGATTCACAGTAGCGTAGGACGCGTTCTAACAGGAAGATAAGGGATCGAATTCAATTAGACAGTGAATCAAGCAGAATAAAGTCTCAAAAACGATCCACTATAGTGGATCTACAAAGGATATAATATTCTCACAAGTTCCAGAGTAAAGAAAATTGAAACATATTTTACAGAGATCTCACCTTATATGTACGCATTCTTCACACATCGTTGGCTTCTGTTTTCTCCGTACAATCTGTAATACGGTTTTCCCCACACACCTGCACTTTGCTTGCATGAGCGTTAGGTCGAACCCGAGCCGAGACGATACGTATTCGAGTTGGCTTCAGCTGCAGTTCTATCGGTTGCAACCACGAATGAAGGTACATCAACATTCCTGGAACGCTTGGGTTGTCTGAGGTTCAGTGGTAGGGTAACCTGCCACTTGACTTGGTAACCAAATACCAAATACCGAAAACCAAAGCCTGACCGGCTAACAGCGTTTCCCAGGAAAAGCGGAAAAAACAAACGAAGCATTGCTACCAGCGAATGCTAGTAACACGAACCCCAACCCGAAGCAGAACCTGAACCCAAGAAAGAGGAAAGAGCTAAGACTCGGGAGAATACGGGCGCGGCTCTGGCGGTAGGAGATGTTGTTTGAAAATTCCTGTTCTCTGATTGTTTTATTTACGCAAACATTTAACACATTTTTGTGGAAAGAAATTTATACGAAAACATGCATTAGTTCCATGCCGGGATCTATTCATTTTCGAGACCATTTATGTACATATATACATACATATGTACATACATATGTGTTTCCCCCAACTATCGTCTGGGGCTGGGTTTTTTTATAGCTTCTGCTCGTTCGGTTCTTTGTTTATTTAGATGATTCTCCAGCGGGGGGGAAGGGCAGGGGAGTCCGAAAGCTGCACGATAATTGAAGGCAACAAGTTGGAAGTTGGTATTCCTCGGTTCACAATTTGAATTTTGTATTTACTCTAAACTGTAGTCATGAATTTCCAGTGCCCGCTTCCAGGTTCAATGCATCATCTGCAGGGCACAGCATGTGCGAGTATCTGCGGGAGTTTACATACACACATCGTATAGTGTATAGATTGTGCTTGTGGCCCCCATTCTGTTCTGTATTTCTCTCACAAATTTAGATACTTTAGTGCACTTTTTCTCTGCTTTTTCGACAGGAATGTAAACAACTTCAACTTCAACTCGATTTCGGCTCTATAATTTTCCCCACATCCTACCCGTTTGCTCTACTCGACTGACTGCCTCGTTTTATGGTCTTTACTAATTGTTATGTTGCACAAGATATGAATGGAGTGTGGCGCCCAGACAGCAAACAGTCAACACCCTGCCCTGGTGCGGTTGGTGCTGATGAGCTCTTTATATATCCTTGGGCTTATCTAAATTGGCTCACAGTTTGCGGTCCATACAGTTTGTGTGGCTGGGGTCCTTGGGATTTAATTTCTTTGGGGTAATTTAATCTGTGGTAGGATAGAAATGCTCGAGAGATGATGGCGAAACGTAATTGCCAGACATGTGGGAGCATAATTTAAATGAATAAGAAATAGTTAGAGAGCAGAGATATACAAATGAAATAAAACTAATCTTTGTTGCTCCAATAAGAATTCAGACTTAAAAAATTATCATATCCGAGCCTTGTCTTTTTATTCTCTGATGATTCCAAAATAATTTTTTATATCAGAAATTAAATTTTCAATTAGTCCCTAGTCAAGGTAAGGCTTTGTGCCCTAGCTGATCCTCTTTAATCTCCTGTGGTAAGTCCATTCAAATGGTGCCACACATCGCCATAGACCCAACCGCACAGCATCGGAATATACCTCAGCTCAACCATCCCCAGCTGCAATCGATAAGCCATGGCCAACACGCCACTGTTGCCAGCCAGCCAGTTTTATGAATTGATGCAAAATTTCGCCCAGCAGACAACAATGGAAGCAGCAAAACGGGAGGCGGGACGAGGGATGACAAATGTTGCCATGAGGCTGCAATGGCTAGGGAAATGTGGGTGAGGAAGGGGGTGGCTGGATGCCGAAATTGTGGGATGCCTGAAAGGTGTCATGAGCATAATAAATGACCTGAACTTACAGATATGTCAGTTTCCCTTTTTATTTTCATTCTAGCTGACGCTGTAAAAATCACCCTGCCCGTTGTCTAATAGAAAACTTACGCTTTGTCTGGCACAAGCAAAAAAGTAACCAAAACCCACCCAGCAATATCCACCCTCCCCAACACGAGCGACTGGAGAGAGAAATAGAGGGGATGGGAGATGGTCACATGTTTTCCATTTCCCTCGCGCAACCCACTTACCCGTAGTTTCCAGGCTGTGGGTGGTAATGGCAACGGAAACGGGAAAACTCTAACCAGGGCAACGGCAACGGCAGCCCTTGGAAATGGAAGTGGCAGTGAAATTTCATTTCAAATGATGTACTGTAACGATCAGCAAACCAAGGAAGCAACTGCCCCAGCGGCGTCCGTAAACAGACGAGTCGAGACGGGGCCTTAGGGCCCTTTAAAGGGTGCGAAAGTTTGGCAGACGTATCGCAGTCAATATCCAGTCCTGAAAAGGGAGAGCCGCCAGAAGGAAGGCTTGCCATGGGCGGTAGACGTTCTCCGGATGCGGCACGCTAAGGTTAACTTTCGGTATATCTCAGATGCAGAAGAAGAGCTCTTAGAGAATGCGAAAAGCTGCCCTAACTGGGAAGTTCCCAGCTACCCCGAAACTTACCCCCACTAAGTGAAAGCGGCTAAAACGTTGCTCCATGATGGTATTAGGCTGGGTTTCTTAAGTACGATTACATTACACTTAGGGCTGTAGGCGTATTCAAGGTGGTTTTCAGAATATCGATAATATAACTTATTCCTTAGCACTGATTGACTTTCCTGTTGACGCATTCTGGATGGATCCCGAATATATGTATGTATTTCCCCTGCACCACTCCGTCCGGATATGTCCCACTTATATTTTTCAGCTTGCCTATTCATGCAGTTCATACCTAACCACAAACCCACGACCCAATTGGGGATAAAGAGGCGCACAACAACAAACATTTCAAAGAGTTGGCGCTAGAGAAAAGCCCCTGAACCCGTACCGCCAAGTGGGGAAACAGCAACAAACAACAATTGCAGCGAGACAAAAGCAGGCGCCAAAAACTAAAACTCAAGCTTCCTTCGCTTCCATTCCCTTCCTCTCAAACCCTGAGGTTCTGTTCTCCAAAATCCTGAAAAGCCCCAACCCATACAAACGAACGGCAAACTTAACTTTTGAGTTGAGTTTCAATGGCCACTATACAACAGGGAGAGTGGGAGATAGAGAGGGCATGATGCAAGCATAGGGAGAGTGGGGGTGGAAGTGAGAGAAAATCTCACTCATCGCTTCGTCCTTTTTGGCCTGGCACACAAATGCGAGCCGGCACTGTAACAGGCGCACAGAAGTCAACAGCAGGACGATGGCAAAACTGTTGAGCACGTGGTCGAAAAGTTTTCGACGGGTAAAAGAACAACAGCAAACAGTGCAAAACGGAAATAAATAGGCAGACAAAACTGAGCGAGAGAGAGTGGGATGGATGCGATGGAATATATGGGGAGAGTGTCAAGCGAAAAGAGAGCTGGTGCCAAAAGGAGCAGAGAACGCGCGAGAGAGAGAGAGAGAGGGGGGATGAAGCGGAGCATACATATGAAAAAGGGGTCGTTGCACGCATGTGGCTTTCACTTTTACTATGCTACAGGGGTGACTGAAGCCAGAAAGAAACAGAAACAATGCAGAATTACATAGTACCCTCTGCCCTGTTTTATCACCATTTGCACAAGGTCATCAAATTCAATAATATTAATCATACATACATATGTACATACATACATATAATGGCATTCTTTTTAAATTCCCAATTAATATAATATCTATGAACTGATTGGTATAGCTGTTGCTAATCCTGAGATATACCGGCAGGAATATCCCCTGTTCGTCCCGTACGGGGTATAAAATCCAGAAAATGCCGCCGTCTGGCAAGGAAATTGCATTATTCAAAGAAAAGGTTAAACGACCCCATAGCTCCTGTCCAGTCCTGACCACACACTGTCCCTGTCTCTCTCTCTCTATCCCCATCTCTCTCTGCTTCATTTGCAAATTGATTTAAATTTTCCGCCTGCCATTTATCACCGTCTAATTCTAATATTTCTTGCCTCCTGCACTCTGCTTTTGATATGGTTTGGCATGGTGGAATTTGCTTGCTCAAGTTGTATGCTTATGGTAATGAGTTTTAATTAGGCGCCCAGGAAGCGAAAGCAAGCAGAGAGGGTGGGAGCCAGCACCCACTGAACACTCACTGAGATGGCTGTTTTTAATTCGCACGAAGATTGAAAATTATTTTTCCTACGAGCACTTTGCTTTAGCCGTTTGGCATTATTCAAATTCCAGCAGCAACATCTGCCATTGACGTGGAGCGGTTTAATGAGCAACTAGCGGAGAGAGGGGTGTTATTTATTAGGTCAACACAGCATGTTCTTCCAACCATTTTCTAGGTTGGAGCAAGAGCTCCGGCCCTTGCTTACTTTTCAGGTCAGAAAATGCAATTAAATCTCAATTGTTTTCAAAATTTGTTCACCTTTTTCTTTTTCTGGATTTTATTTAATGGTTATTTCCCCCCACTGCGTAATGCACTGGCGAGGAAAACGCGAGACCTCTTCGAATAGAAACAAACAAATGGTGAAACGAGCTCTGTCTACCCCTCAAACTTCACTGCAGTTGTTCAGGCCACCACTCCACTGGCCGCCACGGACGCTGGATGGTGGTCGGTTGTCGAAAGACGCCGGACCGTACGTGAAATACAGTTTCAACATATGACTCAATTGGCACCACCACCCGCCGCGAACCCGCACTGGAAGTGGAATGAAACAAATACAACAGGCAGAACAGAAATTTGAACAAATATTGGACCACTGCGATTGATATTACGATTACTACCTCTCGCACACCAGTATTCCGTTCCATTCCTAAACATTGCCTCGCACTTAATTAATTTTACAGATTTTCATCGAACGGGAACTGGGACTGGAACTCGGACCACCCTTCTGACCCCGGGGTGACCTGAAGTTTCAACCTTTTCGGTCAGAGGTTTAGTTGTTTATGTTATTCGAACTATGTACATACATACATATGTACATATGTATGTAGTTGCACGCTCGAATCACAAATGTTTGCGGCCTCTCAGCGATGGCTATCTTGTAAAGAAATCGGAGATACGAAAAGTTTGGATATTTATTTACTGTATCTTTAAGTTGTAAAAGAATTGTTGAAATAAGAGCGTGTTGAAAGGGATTTATTTACATATTCAGAGAGAGTAGTACAAATGATTACAGATAGCTCTCTAGGGTCATTCATTCTGGCATGGTTCTAGTTATTTTGATATTCCTATCCTTAAATTTCTCCATTTTTCCATTAACAGATGTTTCGCATTCAGCCAATATGGCCAATATTGGCACACAATTATTAATGTCAATGGAAAGGAAAATGTTTTTTATCCCCGGTACTCGAAGAGTAAATGGGGTATATTGTATTTGTGCACAAAAGTGGATGTACATACAAATGTAACGCACAGAAGGAAACGTTTCCGACACTACAAAGCATATGTACATATGTATGTATACATATGTATATTTTTGATCAGCATCAATAGCCGAGTCGATTGAGCCATGCCTGTCTGTCCGTCCGTCCGTCTGTCCGTCTGTCCGTCTTGTTTGTCGGCTAGTTCTAGGAGTCTATAAGAGTTAGAGCCACTAAATGTTGCCTGCAGACTGCTGTATGCTCACACTAATACAAATGTATTTAAAAAATTAAAAAATTCCGCCTCCACAAAAGGAAAAAATGTGAATCCAAAATTTGAAAAAAAGAGAAGGGACGTGTGAGACGCTTCTTACGCGTCACAACTTTTATACCCGGCACTCAATACTACATCTGCACCTTAGCGGTTATTTGTCAAATTTTACATTTTTTCTTCATCTGTCATCTACATCAACAACACTACTCACGCCAACACGCTCCTTTAGCTCGCCACCCTCCCCTAGAAACACTAACTGCAGAGTCAGGGCAGAGTCGCGGCAGAGGCAGGGGCAAAAACGTGTCATGGGCAGAGGCCATAAACAGAGCGAAGCAAAATGTGAATGATAGAATGTGTAAACAACAAATATAAGCTACGGGACGGGGTGGGTTTGGCCACTGCAAATTAATTTCTTCATTGTGGCTATAATAATGATCCAATCGGATCCCAATTTGGTGATCTGATAGATATGGTCATTCCCTACGGAATGGCGTTTTTAGTTTTCTGTTATCTTCAAATTGTAGATTTGGGAGGTTTTCGCCCTTTTGCATGGGCGGAAGGGGGCGGGGCTCATTTTTGAAATACACTGGTTTCAGTGTGAGCATACAAAATTTGGTGGCTCTACCTCTTATAGTCTCTGAGAACTAGCCGACAAACAAGACGGACAAACGGACGGACGGACAGACAGACATGGCTCAATCGACTCGGCTATTGATGCTGATCAAGAATATATATACTTTATGGGGACGGAGACGTTTCCTTCTGTGCGTTACATACATTCTCTTTGTGCACAAATACAATATACCCACTAAGGTACATTTGTCGTACTGAGTACCGGGTATAAAAGTCGTGACGCGTAAGAAGCGTCTCACACGTCCCTTCTCGTTTCGTCGGGTTCACCGCTCAGCTCTGCTCCCTTCCCACTATTTTATTTATGTTTGAAACATTTTCGCAAATTTTGCGCATTTCGAAATTGTCAGGGCAAGGGAGGAGAGTAATTGGTGTAGGGATTCTAAAACTTGCCGCAGACATCTTGGCAGTCGAACAAATGAGTGAAAAAAGCATGTGCAACATGCTCGGTGTCAGTGTCGACGTCGCCACTTCATCAGGCAGAAAGCATTTCGACTGAGACGAGACGACCTCCAACCTCCTCTCGGACCAGGAAGACTTTTTGAAAATTGCTTGGAACGTGTTTGCAGCAAATGCATTTACTGCATCCATACCATACCCTCTCCATTACACTCCACCTCGCTCCCCTCTGTAACGCTTGCAGTCGAGTAATTTTAATTACGCCTAAAAGAGCCGCCCGGTTCGTGGAGAAAAACAGAGAAAGAGACAGGGAGACGAGAAAGAGAAAAAAGAGCTCCCATGCAACATTTTAGCCCACGTTTGTATAATTATACGTAGTCAGAGGGTGATAGTGGGGAAGACCAAAGGAGGAGCATGGTAAATGTGGCATGCACCCGGAGGCAACATTAAATGCTAACAGCCAGCGAACGGCTTCACCGCCCAATTCGTTATTCATGCGAATGTTGTGAAAAGGAATGTTAGGACAGAAAGATTTCCACAGGAAATTATCTAAAAGGAGTTGTATATTTTTTTTTACAGCAGAAAGTAGAGAAAAGCTTACGATAACATTCAAATAATGTGTACACACTCATATTTACAACTAAGCTGACTCTTTTGTCAACTTGATAAATGTAGTTTTGTTGGCAGGTTTTGCTCTCCAAACACAGCAGGAAAGCAAGACTTACTGTTACGTTTCCGACTCCATAAAGTATATATATTCTTGATCGGCACCAATAGCCGAGTCTATATACAAATGTCTGTCTGTCCGTCCGTCCGTCTATCCGTCTTGTTTGTCGGCTAGTTCTCAGGGACTATAAGAGCTCAGAGACTATAAAAGCTAGAGCCACCAAATTTTGGCACCAGACTGCTGTATGCTCACACTGAAACCAGTGTATTTCAAAAATGAGCCTCGCCCCCTTCCTCCCCCGCAAAAGGGCGAAAACCGCCCAAATCTACAATTTTGAAGATTACAGAAAACTAAAAACGCCATTCCGTAGGGAATGACCATATCTATCTGATCACCAAATTCGGATACGAATTCGGATACGTCCCTTCTCGTTTTTAAATAAAGTACGAACTATTTTTCTGTATAACTAAAATTATTTAACGTTTTCCAAATTACATTTATCAGAAACTCGCATAAATACAGATATAAATAAATATAAATATATAAATATAATTAGAAGTCGTCAAGAGGTACATATGTACATATATCATAATGGTAAAATAATTTTGAAAATGCGTCTTATTTTGATAGTTCTGCAGGTTGCAATGCGTACGAGCGTACTGTTCGACGTCAGAGAATTGCAAAATAATGATTATAAAATTTTTTTTTGTTAAACTAAGCCAATAATTTTTGAAAGCTTTCTCAACACGAGTAGACACATTTGTTGGGAAATTTAAAAAGTTAGAGCACAATAGAACTAGAAACTTTGTCCACTGAATGGAAAATAGCCTGTTCGGCGTGAATGTTGTAAGTACGTAACATCCGCGAATATGCTGAACCTGCTAATGGAAAAACAGGCTTAATGTTTACATAGTGCGATTATTTTTAACTGAGTAGAAAGAAAAACTTAAGACAAATTGGGACCGAAATTTACACTTAATTTACGATGCTCTAATTACTGACGGCAAATGAAGCAAACTGTGCGAGACATTATCGGGCTCTGTGCAATGAGCAATGTGCTCATACGGACCAATGTCCAATTTTTGGGGGTCGTTTTTCTCTCCTCTCCACCACTCTCCTTAACCCTACAACTAAAACAGCAAAGAAAAATATGCGTAAGCTGTGAACAGGTTTAGCAGAGAGTTTCTTGGCTCCCCAACAATGTCATTATACCCGGTACTCGAAGAGTAAATAGGGTATATTGTATTTGTGCACATAACGGTTGTATGTAACGCACAGAAGGAAACGTTTCCGACCCCATAAAGTATATATATTCTTGATCAGCATCAATAGCCGAGTCTCTGTCTGTCTGTCTGTCTGTCCGTCTGTCCGTCTGTCCGTCTGTCCGTCTGTCCGTCCTGATGAGCGCCTAGTACTCAGAGACTATAAGAGCTAGAGCCACAAAATTTTGCATCCAGACTTCTGTATGCTCACACTGTTACAAGTGTATTTCAAAAAATGAGCCACGCCCCCTTCCGCCTCCGCAAAAGGGCGAAAACCTCCCAAATCTACAATTTTGAAGATTCCGTAGGGAATGACCATATCTATCAGATCACCAAATTGGGATACGATTGGATCATTATTATAGCCACAATGAAGAAATTAATTTGCAGTAGCCAAACCCACCCCGTCCCGCAGCATTCACAATCTGCTTCGCGCTGTTTATGGCCTGGCCCCTGACACGTCACTGCCTCTGCCTCTGCCGCTGCCTCTGCCGCTTCCTCTGCCGCTGACTCTGCAGTGTGTGTCTATAGGGGAGGGTGGCGAGCTAAAGGAGCGTGTTGGCGTGAGTAGTGTTGTTGATGTAGATGACAGATGAAGAAAAAATGTAAAATTGGACAAATAACCGCTAAAGTGCAGATGTAGTACTGAGTGCCGGGTATAAAAGTTGTGACGCGTAAGAAGCGTCTCACACGTCCCTTCTCGTTAATCAAATTTTATTGTTTAATTAATATCGCTTGAATGAACCGCAGACGGGGCCACAGCCTAACACAGGAGGGAAGGCGGTGGGTCAAAACAAACAAAATCAGCCAGAAATAGCTGAGAAAGGCGTTCGATTCGCCATCGATTCGATTTCAAAGCCAACCCACCTCACCATATCTCATATCTCATATCTCATATCTCACCATATTCACATCTTCATCTGAAACGTGTTCAACAATTCGGCCTCTGCTTACCTCTACAATTGACAATCATTATATTTTCGTTGCTCTGTTATCTATTTGCCATTTATTTATAGTTGTTTGTCATCCGTTGATTTGTCACGGGCTCTCAGATGAGTTAGGAGATCCCGATTAATCGGTTTATGCAATGGTATAAATTTAGAGATTGGATCCCATTAGGAGCCATTTGATTTGTTTGGGAATGAAAATATGAATAATAATAGTGGAGACTCTCCAGAATGTCCCTAAGGCAATTGGAATTTTCTTTTGGTAAAATCGTAAAACTAGAATACAATTCTCAAACATAAAAGGAACTTTTTCTACGATTTCGCTCAACATTTCTAATTTCCATTTTCCATTTGATTTTCACACCATCAAATAAATTGAATTAAAAGATGGAGAGAGGGTGAGGGGGAAGTGCTGCTCTGCTCAGAAGTGCTGTAGTACCCAATTCAGTCACAGTTGATGGCCGGGCTGATGTGTTGACTGGATTTAAGATTCGATTTTGGACACTAGATAAAAACACAACGACAGATACAAAGTGAGCGGATAGGAGATAGAGACAGAGGCAGAGATTTACTGAATGCAACCAATGTCTGGTACTGTGGACGTAGAAATGAGTATTCAAAGCACGTTTATGTGGTCGAGTGTTGTCCTACTTGGTTTTGTATTTTTCTACCCGGTACACGAAGAGTAAATAGGGTGTATTGTATTTGTGGGGAAAAGGTGATGTAGGTAACGCAGAGAAGGAAACGTTTCCGATCCCATAGAGTATATACAAATGAATATTTTAGCATCAATACCCAAGTCGATATTGCCATGTCTGTCTGTCCGTCCGTCTGTCCGTAAGTTCGTTCGTCCGTCTGTCCGTCTTGTTGAGCGCCTGGATCTCAGAGACTATAAAAGCTAGAGCCACCCAATGTTTCCTCCAGACTGCTCACACTGATACCAGTGTATTTCAAAATTTCGCCCTGCCCCCTTCCGCCCACACAAAAGTCGAACATCTGATGTAAACACAATTTTGAAGATATGAGGAATCTAAAAACGCCATTACGTGGGGAATGACCATATCTATTATATCACTGAAATGGGAACAGATTGGATCAATATTATATCCAGAATGAAGACATTTATTTCCAGTGGCTTTATTTCATCATGTCCAGCATCTTTGCTTTCAGTGTGCGTCACTGTGGGAGGGTGGCGAGCAAACCAGGGCGTGTTAGCGGGAGAAGTGATGCAGATGTAGATGACATATGTAGAAAAAATGTAAAATGTAAAATTCGAAAAACACCACTGAGGTACAGATATCCTGACTGAGTACCGGGTATAAATGTTGCGACGCGTACGAAGCTCACACGTCCCGCCTCGTTTTTTTTTTTTTTTTTTTTGCGAATCGACAAATGCTGAATGCATTGGCTACTACGTGTTGCTGTCAAACTCGAACCAAACTGTTCCAATTAAAAATGTGAACAGTGAGACGAGTCATCGAATCAATATGAAAACTTAGCTCAAGCCATAAAAGAGCATTTAAGACCGACTCATAAGCAATCAACCAAACCCCGCACCACACCATACATCATCCCCCCCCCCCGCCTCCTCCCACCACCCTAAGCTGCTCTCATCCATTTCGCAGACCGCAAAACATTCAACCACAAGTGCCATTAATGCTGAGCTGCGATTTCATCTTCTACGACTACCGCAGGGAGCCAAAGGTACTCGAAGTCGGACAAAAAAAAACGAGAAGGGACGTGTGAGACGCTTCTTACGCGTCACAACTTTTATATCAGGCACTCAGTACTACATCTGCACTTTAGCGGTTATTTGTCAAATTTGTTTCATTTTTTCTTCATCTGGCATCTACATCAACAACACTGCTCACGCCAAAACGCTGCAGAGTCGCGGCAGAGGCAGAGACGTGTCAGGGGCAGAGACCATAAACAGCGCGAAGCAGAGTGTGAATGAGAGAATGTGTAAAAAACAAATATAAGCTGCGGGACGGGTGGGTTTGGCCTCTGCAAATTAATTTCTTCATTGTGGCTATAATAATGATCGTATCGTTTTCTGCTATCTTCAAAATTGTAGATTTTGGAGGTTTTCGCCCTTTTGCGGAGGCGGAAGGGGGCGTGGCTCTTTTCAAAATACACTTGTAACAGTGTGAGCATACAGAAGTCTGGATGCAAAATTTGGTGGCTCTAGCTCTTATAGTCTCTGAGTACTAGGCGCTCATCAGGACGGACAGACGGACAGACAGACATAGACTCGGCTATTGATGCTGATCAAGAATATATATACTTTATGGGGTCGGAAACGTTTCCTTCTGTGCGTTACATACAACCGTTATTCGCTCAAATACAATATATGTACCCTATTTACTCTTCGAGTACCGGGTATAATAATAACCGAATCTTCTTTCTTTCTCTTGGCTAAAATAACTGTTAACCACAAAACAATTTAGTGGCCGGCCAACGACAGAAGCAGAAGCGGTGGTGCGGAAGGAAGGCGCATAAAATAAATTGACCAAACATTTTAAAGCTCATAAATGATTTAATTTTGTGGGACTTTCAAAGATTTGTTCGGGTTTCACCTTCTCACCACTCTTTGCCGCTCTCGAGCGTAAATGAATCTTGGAAAAAGTTGCAATCAATATATGTATAAAACCAGAGGCGAGCAATGGTAAAAGTCTTTCTGGCTTGCGGTTGAGTAAAAGATAGTGCATCTTAAGAGTGCATAGATGCAGAGATAATCGACTACTCTTCTGGAAATGAAGAAATATGCAAACTGAAGGATACATTTAAAGGCACCAAAAATATGCAACAGGTGTGCGCCTGAATTTCTTCTTAAATTTATCTATATATTTTTAATTGATTTACTCTTGAGAATACATTTGAGAGAGCCGTGTGGGGGGCATGGCAACAATCTAGTCATATTCAATACAAGAAAATCTCAAATTAAATGTTCGTGGTATTTATTATAGCAACAGCAAACATCAGGCATAGAGACAGAGAGGCAGAAAGACACACACAGAGCGTTGATAATTAATTAAATCAGTAATCGATGGCAGTTCCACGCATCACAGGGAGATACAGAAACAAATGCAGTTCCATATACAGATACATAATATATGTACATATGTAGGTAGAAAGAGCGGTAGGGGTTCACTATAGGCCATGTGGACATAATAGGGCATAAATATCCATAAATAGACAACAACAAAAAGACTTTCCGTGGAAAGAAAATCAACCTTTGAACTCACGCGGTGAAAGAGAAGAAACGGGAGACAGCAAATTAGGCCATGTCCATGTCCGAGCAGGTAGGAAGGAGAAGCAGAAGCAGAAGGATGGTAGATGGTAGATGGCATGGCATGAAAATGCTAATGTGGCATGCCAAATAATCCTGTTAGAGACGCGTGAGTGAAATGGCAGTAAGGTAGGAGCCTCTCTGTCTGTTTCGCATGTGACAACATAATTTGTGGGCTTGGCTCTTATTCGGACCTTTGCTCTGATGAATACGATTATTAATCAAACAAATTGCTGTTTGCTTTGTTTTTAGCCAGAGGCCTTTTTAATGAGATTCCAACGGCCAATAACCAGGCTTTTATTTGACAGTTTATGGCCATTTAATTTTGGCCCCCGAAAATATTAGCATAGGCAACAACTGGCAGGGAAAGACCACAGCAACATAATACTTATTGGCCAGAACGGAATTTAAATGTCCGCAGATCAGAGGCGAGCAGCTTTATGTCACTTGAAAAACCATCAAATAAAGAAAACACTCAAGTCCCACATTCTATAGAGATGCAACAGAAGAACCCACAAAGTGGTCTCTTTCTGTTTGCCCCAACTCCACCCCAATTACTTGTATATTTAGACATCGCCCACGCGTCTCCGTCTCTCTCTCTCTATCCCCCTCCTGTGGTAAGGCACTCTCCACAGCATTGCATACGACTGTAAATACATACATGTTTGTGCGTATGTATGTACATATATTCCCTGCTTCACGTCTGTCTGGCTGTCCGCCACCACTTATAAATTATCTTTAATGACATGTGCACTAAACTAAATAAATTGTGGCAGAAACTCTTCTCCGGGCCACAAGTCCACCAGTCCACAGATCCACTGGTGGGCGGGCTCGCCTCTTAACACGATTTATGACCGTTCCTCCCTCGTCCAGGGTTCGTGAGTGGGGAGATCTACTCTTGTGAATGGGGCTCTGATAGATCGCGACTCGTGGTGACAGCTCAACAAATTTGGTATTTTTTGGTGTCTACAGAGTTTCAGGTGCCCAGCAAGTCCATATTTTTTGTGATTCTCCAAGTATTTCCATCAATATGTCGTGAACCCAATCAGTTTTCCCATCATATATCCATTCATCAAATGTTATGGGGATTCAACGCATTCCAGTAACTCAAAAATTAACGAGAAACCTTTCCTGGCAAACCACAAATTAAGAAAAATGGCAAAAATGGTTGGGAGTCCCAAGACATTTGTTTAAATTGAAATGAAACAGAAGGGATGCAAATGATGTCTGCTTGCCGCCTTCAGAAAGAGCCACAAACTTTCCCAGCGCGGACAAGAGGAAGTCTTTGTGTGCGCGTAGACGCGAAGTTATTGCTGAAAATGTGTTGGCTTATTTATCAGCACTTAACAGCCAGCAGGCGGTGGGAGAGTGCATCGACAGCACTTCCAATTGAGGCATTACTACTCGTATTATAGAATTGCCCAGTGTTTGGCCGCAAAATGCAGCTGTTTAATTAGCGGCCAGACCCCAGCCCCAGCCCCAACCCCTGATCCCAGACCCCAGACACCTCAACAGTTGCAAGAAGACAGCTCCTTTTCCATCCACTTGGTGTGGTTTAAATGAATCAATGGCAATTGAGCGGAATTGAATGGTTTTGCACTAAATAACATCGAGACGAGTAGAGTGGAGTGAAGAGATTCATGCGCTGGATGGGGGTAAGAAATGAATATCTGTATGCCAAAGATACTGAGCTACTTTTGAATGGAAGTTTTGGAATTTTACTGAAGAAATTATATAAGCGGAATGCAAGAAAAGGTTTTTGGAGCTTCCTTTGGATTCATTTCAGGCCTTTGCTAATGTATCCAAAAAACACCCTGGAGAATCAGCTTTTGCTTCAGCACAAAAATCGAAAAGTCAAATATGGATTAATATATACGCTATATACCCTATGTACATACATATGTATGTACAATCTGCCCTTATCGAATGTTGCAATAGGAGCCAATATGAGCAATTCAAAAAAACGCAGACCATTGAAAATACGCTCGATAATCAATAGATAAGCATTCGTCCCACAACAGAAAGGGGCGTTATCCAGGGAGGAAAATAATTTACAATTTCGATCGGAAATCAAAGGAATGCAAAGAGCCTAAACAGAAGGCCAGCCTCCACTTGACGGAGATGTTGCATTTGGGGAGAGAAAGAGAGAAAGGGAGAGATAGATCGTCCAAATAAACAAGGAATCGGAGGAAACAAAGAAAACTAGATGATCTGGCTCATCTGGAGAGGGCTCTTGCTCTTCTCATACTAATTGAGTGAGCAAATAAATAAAAAGTTTTCAAGTTTCAATTGTTGGCGAATGGCCAGTGGCCCATTGGTGAATGGTGAGGGGCCACTCCTCTTGATCCCAAGCACTTTGATTAAATTTCCGCGAATGACAATTCCTCCTACGGCTGCCTCGACTCTTTTGCTAGAGTGGCCACAGGAAGTTGCCACTGCAACGCGCAACAGGCGACTCTCAGCATGCAGCACCAGTCGCCACGGGTAGCGGTATTCAACGAAAACTCGTTCTAGACAAAAGTAACCGAGAGAACAGAACTGAACGTAATCTGGCCCGAGCACATTCCAGAGTCCCAGTCAGTGCCCAGCCCAAATTACTTGGCGTCGCCGATCGCACAGTCACCAGGCAGATGAATATTCAGAATTTAGGAATCGTTTCTTAACTCCAGAATGATTCCCTGTCTGCTGGCTGGTTCTTGCATGTCTGTCCGTGTCTGGGGAGCGCAGGATCGGCGTTTCGGGGCGTTTACAACGCTTTTGGTATCTTGTATTTATTTAATTGACGTTTGTACGTGGTGGTACTATAACATGATCTAAGGAGTTGGCCAGGACCAGCCTAGCCGGCTCTTGGGGCCGCAATTATGACAGCATTTAGGGCGGTGCTGGACATCCATGTGGGGGCTGGAGATCGCCATCAGCATGCCGGTTCCTGTGTGTGTGTTTGTTTGTCTTGCTCCTCTACTTAGTGGCCGGATAATTAGCTTAGTCTTGTCTGTGCCCTGTGTGATGTCTGGGTGTTGGTTTATTAAGACTAAAGTGGGATTTTAATAGCCTGAAATATGCGAAGGACACTGATGTTTCCAGCGTAATGGACCCGAGATTCTAGAGGTTCCCGAATATACATTTCTATCCATCTCCGCCTCCTTCCTCACATTCTCAAAACTCATTCTCCACTCTCTCACGACTCGGAATTTCCACTCCCAGAACCCAAGTAGAACCCTAATAAACAAACAAACAAGGTACAGAGCATCAATTTAATGTCTGAATTGAAAAGCCATTAAGAACAGGTCGAGTCTGCAGGCTATCTACTACCTACCCCGAAGCGGAGTCCAAATCAGAATTAGAAGAAAGTACCGGACGTGATTGGATGATAGTTGCAACAGAGGAAAGAACAGATGGGAACCCAAAATTGAGTTGTAGCCAGCTCGAAGGCTCCTCTACACCTACTCGTGCTCCAGTGATACAATGATGCGGTGTGAAGTGCGGGGGGAGACGCTTTAGGATATGACTCTGCAACTTTGATCTATGAGATCCGATTAAGGCCATTAACACATTCCTCTGCGATCCCCCTTTTGAGGTGGGGAGAAGGGAAGAGGGGAGAACGCTTTTATCTCGACAATTAAAAAATTAAATCATATTTGTGGGCTCCGCTGTCCCAAAGATGATGAGCGCAAAGTAGCAGTGAGAGGCAATCCCAAGAGTTGGGTCGTACATTTCCCTCGGACAGGTAATTAATTCATTAGCACATTCCATACATATCATCGATAGTTTCAGGGCAATCTCTGCCCTGAAAAAATAAACAAATCGAATACCGTTTGGTGCTACTACCATGAAATCTCTCACAGCATATAGCATTTATACATTAATACGTATCGGGGCTGTCATCGCCTTCAACTTACATATGTATGTATGTATATCCAAGATCAGCGTACATTTTTTTGCACATCCATACGATCCATGTTTTCCATGGAATTTGTACTTTTAGAGATACTTTTGGCGGGTCATCTTATTCTCTTTATTCTAGGCCTTTTGTGCCTAGGCGTTTTAAAGTCTTGTTGGCTATCAATCCCCTGCCATTCTCATTGGCAAGAAATCTTTAACCCAAATCAAAATACTACTTGTAGAAGAAAGGCAGAATGTGTGTGTGATTTTGACTGATTTATGTGTATATAAAACTAATTGAGGATTTTTAATGTGAACCGGACCCCATCCCACCAAACTCCAATCCGACTTGGGTGCCACTTTCGTTCTGTGATCGATTTGTACAAACAGAATGCCAAAAGATAACGCCATAATATAACATATACCCGTATAATAATTGATTAAATGAGAAACGCATAAGAACTGAGAATGAATGCTCGTAATTCAATGGAATTTTGATGCAAGAGAGAGGGTCCAACGGCGGACCGCACACAGAGATTAGATTGCTGCAAATTGACACATTTTTCTGGACTCAGCTGTCAGTCAGAAGGCACTTAGAAGTCCAGCACTTGGGAAAGTGTTGCCTGGCTCCTATCTGTTCCCTCTTAGGGCCTGATTCGTTTCGATGCAATGATTGGTATTTTCCCAAAGGAAATGTGTGTGTGTGTGTGTGCTCGAAATAAGAGTTTTCATCGCTTACTTACCAAACCCCACCCTCTGTTCAGCTCCTAATGTGTATCCTGCGTTACGCATTATCCCTTTGAGGCCCGGCCCTTTGTTATGGCCGCAGTACCTCCTTTTCCTGGTAACCAAACACCCATTTCGCAGCTGACAACAGATTCGTAGAGAGCCCTGGATACACTCGTGCATAAATACATGTTGTGTGAGGGGCACAGAAATGATATTCCATTAGGACGATCGCATGATTAGCCGTAATAATCCGGAATCTGGGCTCCAGCGGAAATTAAAGCACAAATTAATATTTCTACCTTTTGGAATAGGACTGGAATGGAATGCTTTCAGGGTTTGCTCTTTAGGGTAAAGTATAATTAATGTGTCTTTGATTGAGGCAAGAATTCTGTGCCACAAAGGGCGAAATGGAAAAGGCTTTCCATTTTGATTTCTACCACCAAAATGTATAAAAGTACATACATACATACATTTATACATATGTACATATGTATGTATGTACATTGCTGTACATCTAGCCATGTGACTGCCGCCACAAGTCTGTAGGATGGGATTGCGCCATATCTGACTAATAGTAAAATACCCACTCGCTGGCAAAGTTTTTCCAGTGTTTCCTTATCAACAAGCCAGACCCAGACAGATGCAACTTCAACAATAATATATATTATGTGCGTCTCTCTACGTCTCTCTGTTTTTATGCAGAATAGGCGGCTGGGCAAAGTGCTTAAAAAGACATAAATTAAACACTCGGCTACCTGTCATCATCATCCACACATCATGTCGGCACCACAAAGCTTTGATTTCAACAGGCGTTCCCCTGTTCCAGCTGCTCATGCTCCTCTTGCATCTCCATTGTCGCCGAGTGTTGTGTCGTGTGTCCTACACACAACCTAACAATTAAGCCTCTCCACACTGGAGAGGTACACTGCGTGCTCTCGGGCTAAAAAGTTCACGACTTTGCAACAGATTTCGTTTGGGTTGGGAGCACAACTTTGTTTCACAGTGTAGCTGCTGCCTATGTCTGTCTGTAACTCTGTAGGTGTCTCCGTACGCTGTAGTGTTGTCTCTGGCCCATTGTCAAAGCCAAGCCTTGCATCTGCATCTGCCACTGCCACTGCTGCGTTGATGCTGCCACACACATCAAATAAAATGCGTTTTTAATTTGCAGATGCGCGTAAAAGCGAGGAGGGGAAAGGCACCTGGCGGCTGCCACAGAACGGGAGAAGGGAGCTTTGCATCTGCCCGACCCTGTCTCTCGAATGTCTCGCTTCGTTTTTATTGTCGCTGCCTGCTATGGAAATTATTCGCAAGTGGCAAAAAGTTATGCCATCAGACGGGGTGTGGCACTGTGTGCCATAGCGATGGAGACGAAACACGGAGATGATGAGACGAGGCAGCAACATTAGCGACCACCTGCCCCTGTAGCAGGTGCAGGCGAAGGACTTTCCTGTGCTGCGGAAGCAGCCACACTGAAGAGCGCTGATCCTAGATTCATGTACTTCAAATAGGATCTGTATCTCCATTCTCTTTTTTTAACTTTGGATTCATCATAATATCTAACATCTTTTATAGCATTCGATTATATTTTCCCATTGAAAAAAATGATTTCCACAATGATTACGTCGTGGCCATGACAACGGGGGACCATGACCATACTGTGTTGCATGTTTGTGGCCAGATAAGCGAGATGGAGGGGCGGCTAGAACGGGTGCTCCTCGAAGAATGCCTGAAATGTCGGCACAAAATGAGGAGGAAACATCGCAGCGAACAGGCAGCCCCGACTTCGACAACGACAGACTGTGGGTAATGAAATATTGCCATGTCGCCAGCGCCTGCGCCTACTGACTGACTGAACCCCCCCTGGCCAATCCTTCCTCAGGGCATAACCCCTTTGAATTGAAAATGTTTGCCGGCAACAGCTGCTGCTTCTGTAAAGAAGTGTGCTGTTGGTGTAGGTTGACAAACAAACATGCCAGCGCATAAAGCAAAAACATCCAACGGTAGCCACCGAAGAGGAAGAAGAGCGGGCACAAAGAGGCAGCAGAAGCAGAATCAGCAGGAGCAGCACAGAAAGGAGTCAAAGCCAAAGCACAGGAGGCACTCAACCTCGACTGCCTTTCTCGCCTCCATTTTGGTATGGCTTGCACTTGAAATGAAAAACCAACACAGCAGCTACTGCTTCTGCCTGCCTCACCTGCCACTCACCATCCTTCCCAGCCCACGAACCTTCTAAGAGTATTTGCCTCTTAAACATGAGTCGAGACTTACGAAGTTCGCATTCACGTTTTGGCTTTTTACCTTTGCGCCTATTTATCATCAAATGCAGCCAGAAGGGCAGGCAGGAAGCAGCCAAGAAAGTAGAGGGTGCAAGAAAAAAAGAGAGAAGGCAAGTAAGATAAGCTGGAATACCCTACTAAAATTGTACCTTATATCTTCTGTAGATATGTAGATGCCAAAAATACCACACACAATATTTCAATAGGTCTGCTCTACAAAAAAGCATCGTTGTCATGGGTAACCCTCCAGGCCTGGCAAATGATCAAAGCTATTTGAAACATTCGGCATACCGAGGTGAGAGCATCAATGGCATAGGCATAGGCACATGCACTTGAGTAGAAAAAGCAACGTCGCGACATCGACATGTGATACCATTTAAACCTGAAGACGAAGACTGGAGCCGAGACTAAGACTTAGAGTTAGACGGAAGCTTGGTATGCCGAATGGCAGCGAACGCAATCAGGCAGAGTTGTTGCCAACTGTATGCTCTGCATTCCAGAATTCAACTTCTCTGGACTTGGACTTGCATCGCATCTGAAAATAGCGTGAGAAAGCAAAATATTGATTCAGACACAAGGAACGCAGAAGGCCGTACAGGGCGATATGCAAATCGCGATTAAATTCCTGAGGATGGAGCCCGAAAAACCGGCTCCTGCGTGGAACTGAGCTGGGGCTGCGGCTGCTTGTTTCTGGGCCAGCATTCAAGTCAAAGGTGCTAAATGATGTTCTTAATTCAGTGCGAGTTGCAGGGAGAAAAAATGGGGGACACTGGGAACACAGTGGGAACAGGGAACTGCTTGGATTGGGATTCCAGAAGAGTAGGGAGGGCAAGTTTTATTGGCACATCGTTAGCTTTTGCGACAGATCCCCTTTATTGCATAATTTCTTAATGAGGAAGACGAGGAGGGACTTGGGGCGAGGGTGTGCCTGTGCCACGCTTCATGGCAGATGACAAATTAGCATCGAAATTGGTTAAAATGGAATTCGACTCCGAGTGCGATAAATGAAAATATAATACAGACATTTATTTAGACTTTCCTGAAAGTGTACCGACAACATTCGAAAAAAAATGAGAGGGGACGTGTGAGACGCTTCTTACGCGTCACAACTTTTATACCCGGTACCCGGTAAAATTGTTTCTTCATCTGTCATCTACATCAACAACACTGCTCACGCCAACACGCTCCTTTAGCTCGCCACCCTCCCCTATAGACACACACTGCAGAGTCGCGGCAGAGGCAGAGACGTGTCAGGGGCAGAGGCCATAAACAGCGCGAAGCAGAGTGTGAATGAGAGAATGTGTAAAAAACAAATATAAGCTGCGGGACTGGTGGGTTTGGCCTCTGCAAATTAATTTCTTCATTGTGGCTATAATAATGATCCAATCGTATCGTTTTCTGCTATCTTCAAAATTGTAGATTTGGGAGGTTTTCGCCCTTTTGCGGAGGCGGAAGAGGGCGTGGCTCATTTTTGAAATACACTTGTAACAGTGTGAGCATACAGAAGTCTGGATGCAAAATTTGGTGGCTCTAGCTCTTATAGTCTCTGAGTACTAGGCGCTCATCAGGACGGACAGACAGACATAGACTCGGCTATTGATGCCGATCAAGAATATATATAAACTTTATGGGGTCGGAAACGTTTCCTTCTCTGCGTTACATCCTTTCGAGAAGAAATACAATTTTCCCATTTACTCTTCGAGTACCGGGTATAAAAAGTTGGTTTGGGTTCTTGAGGGAAAAACGTGTTGGGTAGTGTTATTAGCTCAAATGCGTTGTATGTACGTATATGTACATACATACATACAAAAATATTTTTTTTAAGTACGTATTTCATCGAGTCGAGTTGATTCGAGTCGAGTTGAGTGTCTCTCAGTTGATTGAAAGATGTGCTTAATTGATAGCCGAGAGCACAAGTGGGGACGAGACTGCGACCGGGACCAGACATAATCAAGTGCGTGTCATTGTGTAATTTGGGCTTCATTATTATTAATTTGCAGACGCCGACAATGTTAAGGTTGAAACGGATCCGTGAGTGCTGAGTATTTCCACCCATTTGCGACTGTTAGGTCACAGGAAATGGCAGACTTACGCGTAATTCCCAGAGATTAGCTAGGAGGGCTTAAGTTTCGGAACTTACCTGTAAAGAAAGCAAAGGAAAATTTTATTAATTAACATTTGAAAGTTTAAGTGTGGGGGATCATGCAATGCTTTCATGTGCAGTTAGCACTTATTTTACATTTAATTGTATGGCATGTAATGTTCTTTAGACTTTAAATTACAATTATTTATTAATCTTAATCGGAGTCAATCGTTTGTAACATCTCACTTGCGGAACAGTGGCCGAACGAATAGTCTCTGCATTAGCAAGAAAATGTTGGACTCTTCACATATCAATGGCGAGGGAGAGTCCGTAAGGAAAGAAACTAGGAGAATCAAAGCAACAATGAAAGCGCCGGTTTTGCGTTTGTGATGCTGATCAAGAATATATATACTTTATGGGGTCGGAAACGTTTCCTTCTGTGCGTTACATACAACCGTTATTCGCACAAATACAATATACCCTATTTACTCTTCGGGTACCGGGTATAAAAAAAACCCTTTTTTCTTTATTTTTTAAATAAGTAAAAAAATCTTGATTAACGGAAAAATTAATTTGCTCCACTATCATTCGTTGTTGGATTTTTAGAAACTTTTTTCCTTTTTGAAAACTCGTGAGTCTATTCGTCTGATTCGGAGTGTATGTATTTTTATTGGTCCGAACATGATGAAACTATACAAGGTGGTCTCGAAGGAAAAGTGCTCTACTATCTAAACCTGATGATTAAACCTAGAATGGCATGGGGTTTAAAGTTGATCATTACAAGAAAAAGAGTATAAACTTTTTTGTTAAATTTGATTTCTCAATATAGTACTACTTTAAAGTAGTCGTTATTTTCGTTTTTAAGTAGATTTTTCTCAAAATAATTCAAATTTTCTTGCTACATATGTATGTATGTACATATATTGAATTATCATTTTCAGTGCAGGGGGTTCATAGGGTTAATATGTCGGAAAAAATTCTTCCGCCCACAACCTTTCGCATCAGTGAAACTTAATAGAGCCGAACAGACCGAACACCGACCGAGGAGACCACCTTGTATAGTTTCATCAAGGGTACGAATCACTGTATTACGCGTGTAAGTGATCGGCAGCGCGGCTGCCGCTATGCTCCTATGCACAATCGATAGGGCCGTGCCGAGCCCTGGTTTAGACTATTTCCACCAGCCTTCCCCTTCTTTCTTCCCCAGCTAAGCGGAAAACTTTCATCAGAAAACCTTCAGAGACAGATTTTAAATTTAACATCATAAACATTTTATGCTTCGCAAAAAAGCAGCCAAAAAATCTCAATCTTGGATAATTGAAGCCCTAAAGAGAAACGAGGCCACAACCGCAGCCACATCCAGCATTTAAGCAATATCCAAGGCGCAAAAGAAATCTAAAAGATACCGACAGAAGCACTGCAAAATTGAGAAACCAAAGAGGAGCCCAAATCATTACAGTGTAATGTTTCGTTTTCCGTTCTCCCCTCGTTTCCAAATCCCTTAATGGCAGTGAAACACGCGTCCCATAACGGTTTTAGTGAAACATATAAATTCAGGTTGAGTTCCTTTCGGACGCCTCTCGACCATGTTTCGGTCTCGTCTTGGGTGAGCTTCAACGGACATTCAGACGATATCTTTGACTCTCTTTTTCTCTGTCTCTCTCTTCCTCTCTTTTTCTCTCTCTCTCTTCCTCTCTTTTTCTCTCTTTCTCTCTTTTACTCGATAGCTGCCTCGTGAGCACGTGAGCAGTTTACTTAAAAATATATGTATGTATGTATTTACATATGTACATATTTCCGAATTGTTTTCATTCATTTTCGTTCAGTATCTTATTAAACGAAATTTTGCTGCTGGAATTGCAAAACAAAAATCAAAGCGATCCAAAGAGAGATTTAAGTAGATTCGAAAGGGTTGGGGGTTATACTACATACATGTGTGTGTATGTATGTATGTATGTATGTACAAAATATGTATATGTACATATGTATATGCATATGTATACAATACCTATACATATGTATGTATGTATGTATGTACGTATGTATATCCTTGTTAACTCCTGTGGACGGAGTCTTTCCCTACTTGCTAGTTGACCCAGTTCCTAGTTACTTATCCTAAGGAGGATTGATTCTTTTTGCACAATTTACAAGAACAAAATTAATAGAAGTTACAGCGATGGATGATGCCGACAAAAGATATGGCTCTGTTTCTGTATATCTTTCTGTCTCTGACTTGAAGCTGGCTGTGGAAATGTCTATGGCCATAAAGATTCCAACACTGGGGAAGGAAGGAAGGCCACTCAACTGCGAAACAGGTAACCCCTGGAGGACGGCGAACAGACTGCGGAGGACTGAAACCGGACATGATACACGGACACACGAGAGCAGACGTCCGTCGGTAAAACTACAAAAAAGAAGAATCGGAGTCGAGGTGAAAAAAGAGATTTTCTTTATCTCTCTGCCGCTTAATTTGCCACTCCGCCCTTTTTCTGCGTATCTCTTTCCGTCTCTGGTCTTTCATTCGATTTCAAAATGTTGCAACTGAAGCCCAGGGAACAGACAAAACAAATAGACGATGAACGAGTAAAAACGTTTGTGAGAGGCTTCGTACGCGTCACAACATTTATCCCCGGTACTTATTAGTCGGTTTTTAGCGGCGGTTTTTTTTTCAAATTTTACATTTTACATTTTTCCTACATCTGTCATCTACATCACTTCTCACGCCAACGCGCTCTGTTAGCTCGCAAGCCCCAAGAGCCGCACACTGCTCAAAGCAGAGTGTAGAATGAGAGAATGTGCAAAAAATATAAAAAAAACAGCTGGACGGTGTGGGCGTTGAAACTGAAAATTAATTTCTTCAATCTGGCTATGATAATGATACTAATGATAATGATCTAATCCCAATTCGGTGATCTGATAGATATGGTCATTCTCTACGGGATGACATTGTTTGTTTTCTTTTCTTCAAAGCTGTGGATACAGCAGATTTTCGACCTTTGCGGGGGGCGAAAGGGGTCGTGGCGATACAAGCTTAATTCAGTGTGATATCACATGAGTGTCCACACAAACTTTGATGACTCTAGCTCTTAAAGCCTGTGATAACGAAGCGTCAAACAAGAAGGACAGACAGACGGACGGACAGATATAGACTCTTGATGCGTATCAGGATGATACAACTGTGTTTATAATAATGGTAGTGCCGCACCTCACCACTTTCAATTCTTTTTATTAGACACTTCTAATCTTTCAAGTTAAACAAGTGATACCATTTAGAATAGAAATACAAATCAGAAGCAATTTTTCATGATATTTGTCACTCATGAAAACTGCTGTTCATAAAAAATAGTAGTTTTTTCATTAAATCGGAAAAAAAAGACGAAATTCAAATTGAAACCTAGGTTTCATGTTTTACATGTTTCGGATCCAATCCTTTGTAAGGATCCTTTTTAGAAGCCTTTTACAACTAGAACAAGAATGTTATATATTCTCAAGTGTAACTAAATAGTGTTCAATACTCAAACGATAGACAATCATGTGCTAGTTTAAAAGGGGTAGGGATCATAAGGCTCAACCACCCAGTGTGCTCTATGCTATTTATACCCGGTACTCGAAGCGTAAATAGCGTATATTGTATTTGTGCACAAAGTAGATGTATGTATGTAACGCAGAAAAGGAAACGTTTCCGACCCCACAAAGTATCTGTATATTGGTGAACAGCATCAATAGCCAAGTCGATATAGCCATTCTGTCTGTCCTTCCGTCCGCCCGTTTGTCCGTCCGTCTAAATGAGTGCTTGGATCTCAGAGACCAATTCGGTAGGGGAGGACCATATCTATCAGATCCCCGAATTGGGGTCTGATTGGATCATTATTATATCCAGAATGAATAAAAAAATGTGCAGTGGCTAAACCCACCCCGGGGAGGGGGTCGAGCTAAAAAAGCGTGTTGGCGTTAGAAGTGATGTAGATGTAGATGACAGATGAAGAAAAAATGTAAAATTTGACAAAAAAAAACCGCTAAGGTACAGATTTAGTACTGAGTACCGGGTATAAAAGTTGGGACGCGTAAAAATCGTCTCTCTAAAAAATACCTCACAAAAATCAACATTTTTGCATTTCAAAGCTTAATATTTTTCAAACGGTAAGCTAAAACCCCAACCTGATTGGGTATACATTATAGATGTATTTATCAGCTTTATAGAATTTCTAAGTTCACTAAATAGCAGACTTTAAACATTTTTCACAGAAAAGTTCTGCCTTAGAAAAAGATCCATAATTTTTTGTAAAATGTTAAAGCCCTCAGTCTATCCGAAAAAATCGGTTTGGTTCGAAGCGGAAAAAAAAAGTTCGACTTTGTCGAGTAGTTTTATGACCACAGCTGTATATGCACTTTGTGGGGTCGGAAAGGTTGCCTTCCGAGCGTTGCATACATATGTACATATGTACATATGTACATCAACTCATCACCACAAATACAATATACCCTTTCACTCTTCGAGTACCGTGTGTAAAAATGCAATTTATGTCTATGAGATACTGAGATACACTGCTCGCGACTTCGACCGAAATCAATAGGACAATGAGTACATTTTAACGCGGCCGTATTTTGTATCGATATTTGCTCTGTAATTGTAAACCATTATTTGTCAGCAACATTTCCCTCTCTCCCCTCTCTCTCTCGCTGTAACTCTCTGTCTATATTTTCGCTCTAATGGCGGAGACGTCTTTATTTGTCTTTCGTTTGTGTCGCTCTCTCTTATAGTATTGCTTGTTATACAATATGCGAGAGAGACCCTGTTTATTATTGACATAATCTCGATCTTCAGGATAATCATCAATAATTTCTCCTGGTAGCCAGCTACCGTATAACCATTTCAAAGATTTATCTTTCTGCAAACCCTCCTCTGAATTTCCGCATCTCCGCGCTGAAGTGCGTGGGCGAGCGAGCTTCTTCTTTTACCGAAACTCGTTTAGAGAGCAGCATCATCATTCCAAGGCATAAGTAAAATATCTGGTTATATTGCCAAACCAAGCGCATGGCTTGGACGGTATTTCAAAGTGTAGGTTGTTGTCTTTCAAATTTATCGACTTCTACGCATTTGTCTTTCGATTTGCTGTATTATTTGTTTGAATTGTTTCATTTTGGCCCGGCCTCTGTTGAAATTAGTTCCAACTTTACTATCAGCAGCTAATGGAGAGGGACAGAGAGCTAACAGGTTTCCGGTACAGATTTCCACAAATTGATTACCTCTAAACAGCTCGTATAAGCTTCGTTCATTATAAAATATGTTACACACGTGAATTCATTTTATCGAATCGAATATTTTTTGTTTTTTTTTTTTTTTTTTTTTTTTTTTTTTGTAATGAACATTTAATGTGTTTGTATAATAAAATTGTCAACAGATCTAATAGAATGCCTGTGCGGGTTTCTGTTAAGCAGCAGGAAGGGACTAGGGACAGGAGATTATGGAACCTTTTTTTGGATCTGCTTGAGCAATCTCTGAGCTGCACATTTATCTCCACTTGAGCACTTGAGCCAGAACAAACAGAATCCGCCACAGCAATAGCAACAAAACAGAAACTGGACCAAAACTAATTGAAAATCATTATTTTCCGAAGGATTAGGAGAGCGCACAGCAAATGGGAAAGGTTAGGCGGAGATTTGCATGGAAATGGAACTCTTAACGAAATGTAGGAAATTGAATCCGAAGCAGCCGAGGCAATTGCAGTTTATTGTAATTGCAAAACGAAGAAGAAAGATACTCGCCCTCGGATTTCCAACGACCCTTCGCCTGAGGTCTTGGCCTGCAATGGCCAGCGGTTTTCGTTCGAAAATGAACTTTAAGGCACGCACGTAGAGGCTCTGCATTAATTACAGACTTGAACCTCTTGAATCTTGATGTTGCCCAGACAGGCAAACATTCCACAGCGTATCATCCATTGGCTATCTGCAAAGTATATCAAAGTAGGTGGCGCAAATTAACAAATATTTCATGTGACCCAATTAAATCAGCTTGTACTCAGGGCAGAGCCCATCCGCAAGTCCGGGACAGAGCCAGAACGAGTCTCCGCTGTGATGTTGAGGTCCCAGCAATTTTGCATTCGTCATGCTTGCCAGCCAATAAAAATAACCGAGGGCACTCGCCGGCCTCTACATTTCCAGCCTGGCCATGGGAAACTGTGTCTGAAAATGATTTCTTGGAGGGAAGTGGCCCAAGGATTTGACTGCTGATCTGTGTGGCTGTAGCCTGCTGGATGACGATGAGGGAGTTACTGAATCGAAATGGCTAATGGGGACCACTACAGAAGACGGGGCATAATATGCTGGAAGGATGCATTCAATGGAAAGCTAATTATTAAACCTGGTACTCGAAGAGTAAATATGGTATATATGTATAAATATTGTATTGTATTTGTGGTCAAAATTGGATGTATGTAACGCAAAGAAGGAAACGTTACCATCTCCACAAAGTATATACATACATATACATACATACATACAAATGTATTCTTGATCAACATCAATAGCCCAGTCGATATAGCCATGTCTGTCAGTCCAAAGACAATATGAGAGTAAGATGGACAACGCCATATGATTTTATGGCACACGAATTTTTTTGCCTGGCTCAAGTGCTGTAGAAGGGAGAGTAGAGGATAATATTTTTTTATACCCGGTACTCGCAGAGTAACGAGAAGGGACGTGTGAGACGCTTCTTACGCGTCACAACTTTTATACCCGGCACTCAGTACTATATCTGCACTTTAGCGGTTATTTGTCAAATTTTACATTTTTTCTTCATCTGTCATCTACATCAACAACACTGCTCACGCCAACACGCTCCTTTAGCTCGCCACCCTCCCCTATAGACACACACTGCAGAGTCGCGGCAGAGGCAGAGCCGTGTCAGGGGCAGAGGCCATAAACAGCGCGAAGCAGAGTGTGAATGCTGCGGGACGGGGTGGGTTTGGCCACTGCAAATTAATTTCTTCATTGTGGCTATAATAATGATCCAATCGTATCCCAATTTGGTGATCTGATAGATATGGTCATTCCCTACGGAATGGCGTTTTTAGCGTCCGCTATCTTTAAAATTGTAGATTTGGGAGGTTTTCGCCTTTTTGCGGAGGCGGAAGGGGGCGTGGCTCATTTTGGAAATACACTTGTAACAGTGTGAGCATACAGAAGTCTGGATGCAAAATTTGGTGGCTCTAGCTCTTATAGTCTCTGAGTACTAGGCGCTCATCAGGACGGACAGACGGACAGACAGACAGACAGACAGACATAGACTCGGCTATTGATGGTGATCAGGAATATATATACTTAATGGGGTCGGAAACGTTTCCTTCTGTGCGTTACATACAACCGTTATTCGCACAAATACAATATACCCTATTTACTCTTCGAGTACCGGGTATAAAAACGCCATTCCGTAGGGAATGACCATATCTATCAGATCACCAAATTGGGATACGATTGGATCATTATTATAGCCACAATGAAGAAATTAATTTGCAGTGGCCAAACCCACCCCGTCCCGCAGCATTCACACTCTGCTTCGCGCTGTTTATGGCCTCTGCCCCTGACACGGCTCTGCCTCTGCCGCGACTCTGCAGTGTGTGTCTATAGGGGAGGGTGGCGAGCTAAAGGAGCGTGTTGGCGTGAGCAGTGTTGTTGATGTAGATGACAGATGAAGAAAAAAATGTAAAATTTGACAAATAACCGCTAAAGTGCAGATATAGTACTGAGTGCCGGGTATAAAAGTTGTGACGCGTAAGAAGCGTCTTACAAGTCCCTTCTCGTTGTTAGTGTACCCAATACAAAGTGAAAATGCTTTAAATCTGCCTCTTAAATCTTTTCGCTCCTCTTTAAGACCCTTTTGGCCTGTTTAATCAATTGCTAACTGTTTCTTGCGTGGCAGTTTCCCGAGTCGAACCGTAGGAGGGAAGAGAAGTCTGAGAGAAGTCTTAACCCAATGCTCACTATGTAAATGCTGCCAGACCCAATGCCATTCCCCCTCTCGGGCACTTTGCTTACTATTATTATATGGAGTCGGCATCTACTATAACTTTGTTTTGTTGCTGGTCTCAGAGTTTTGCCTTTTTGTTTGCACGATTTAATGCTTCATTTGCGCGAGATTCCAAAAGTGGGCCAGGAAGCAGGAGGAGAAGCACTGAACAAGGTAGAGGGTAGGGGACTCAGGTCTCGAGGCTCTTATGGAGCCGAGCCTCCACTACATCTTCATCTACGGCCCACTGGCTGGTCAAGTACTTCATTATCTTCTCTTTTTTTCTGGAGTGGGGATCTAATGGAACCGCCAAAGCCCAAGCCCTTTCCCACCCTTGTTGCTTTGTTGCTTATTAATAAACATATTGAATGTAATTGTTATTTGGAGCTGCCGTTTCGGAGGCGTGGCTAAGTGTTGTGCATGTGCTTTGGTTTATGTAATTACCATTTACGGCATGTACACAAACTACTCTGAAAAGCATAAGCGGAGCGTGAGAAAAGGCACAGTCTGTCCAGATCGCTTCTGGAATGTGTGGAAAGTCCTTTCCAGGCAGGAAGGTGTTAGGTTAGGGCAGCCATAGCCATAGCCTAAAACCACACAAAATTAACTAACAGCAAAATGCTAAAACTGTTTCTCCGCTTCTACTCGCGGCTCGACTCCCGAAAAGGCATTCCACCAGCTTTGTCCATATATGAAATTCATTCCTCTGACGCTGTTGCATTGGAATGGAAAATGGAATGCATGCACGCAAGAACTTGTTTAAGGAGTTGGTTGATGGACAGAGGGACAGAGAGAGGAACAGAGTGACGGAGATACGGGAAAGAGGCAGAGTTAAGACCACACAAGCATCTTCTCTCAATAAAGTGGCCACGTTTGACCCGCTGAGGCTCCTAGTAATGACTCTGGGAATGTTCCTGCGTCTTCGTCTGGGTCTAGGAAATTTCTTCGAGTTCTGCCTCTTTTTTTGGTATCCTTCGCCGACACTTGCCAGCAATTAATTTTTTGTCCAGAGAGAGAGACAGAGATCATCATTCTAGTTTCTTTTTCATTCATTTTATCCCTTACCTACTTACTCCATCCATCTAACCATCGAACCATGCTCGATCTAAGAGTATGCCTGTACATTTCTGTGTGTTTTCTTTCATGAGCATGAATCAGTCTTCGAAATTTTGCTGACGTTTTGACTTTTGTTGTCACAGCTCCATCGTTCCTTTTCAGGAATGCACACTCGTAACTCTACCCATTTCTGTTAGCTAATTGTGAGATTTTCAGAAGATCAGATCGCTGTTCTTCCAGAGTTTTAATGTCAGGCCTCCTGCCTCTCCGATCCAGAGCCAGAATTTGTAGGCGAAATACTTGAGAAGTTTTAGTAAATCAACTGATTAAATAATTGGGTTATTTGGGTTAGGAATTTATGGCTCATTAGGATCTAGAGATAAAATCCAAAACTACTTAAACTTTTGTTAATAAAATGGTGAACAAGGTACGTATCTATGTACATACATACATACATACATATGTATGTACATACATATATCAATTTCATGATGATAGTCGCCTCCTGCGCACACTAGCATGGAATCCGAAAATGCAAAAAAGGCATACCGAAAGAGGTGCAGAGGTACGAGTATCTCCCATTAGGTTTTGGGTTCTGGAAAATGATTAATAGTCATGCGGGACTGAATTGGCCACTCTGCCAACTTCCTCTCCAGTAACAGCAACCACTTCTCTGGGTCCTCTGAGAAAAGCCCAGCACCGCCGACAAAATGGAGCAGCCGCAATCGCAGTCACAGTCTCCGGATTTGGCTTAAGTTCAACTGCAAAATTTCTTTTGGCAAAGACAGAGGCAGGAACAGGCCAAGAAAGCAAGGGGAATGCTAAATCTTTCTCATGTGAGAACGAGATTGCTCTTGCTCCGTATCTTTCTTTTGTGCTGATATTATTTTAAACGATTTAATGTTTTGTGAACTTTTTAAATTGTGCAAACAATTTCAGCTAAGTACCTGCCTACCACTGATTTTGTTGAGGTTGACGGAGAGGGCGTAGGATAGGAAGAAGATGAGGATAAGGCAACTTGATGAGAAGAGAGCTTTTTCATATTCCACAGGAAGTGGAACTTTAATGTAGCGTTTAAATGGCAGATGTTGTGGCTTCCGTTGCATGGAAGGTGTTAGGCTCCGTTCTGCTCGGTTCCGTGAGAGTCAGAGAATGCGTCAAAAGAAAAAAAAAGTGGGGAAATGTTTCACATTCCTCTGAATAAAGACGTTCAGAGTAACCCCCACCCGACAGTCTAAAAACAATAAACGCTTACTAAATATATACTTATTTAGGTATGTTCAACAACTTCCCTCAGGCAATAGAGCGGCCCCAATAAGTCTGCGCTCAAGCAAAAGTTCGTATTGCTTCTTTTACTTATCGGAAATGGAAATATCGCTTTATTAGCCCCCCACCCCAATTACTACGCAAGCAGCTTCACAAGCAAAACTAACCTACATACCATTACAGTTGAGGCCTGGAATCGGGTCCAATTGGGAAGAGACTGTATCTAAATGCTGGCGCTTATCAGAAGAACGAGGATAAGGTGAGGAGAAGAGAAGCATTTGGTGGAGGAGACAGCCAGCGCTGTCCCATCTGTCGATGGTGAGATTTATGACTCACAGTAAAGAGTAAAAAGAGCAGAAGAGTAGAGGTAGTCTGGGTTAGTTATTGATATTGTGAATGAGAAAGGGAGAGAATGAGAGGGCGATAGACAGCCAAGGTTCACATAAGAATACCGACACTGAGCCCATACATACACAGTTACATACACATGTATGTACGTATGTACATATGTATGTAGGCAATTCAAAAATCACAAGCTGCATAATTTAAACGATTTCAATGACACCTTGATTAATATCAAAGACCAACACACAAAAAAGAACGCAAGAGAACACTGACCATCTCCCATAAAAACTCTTACACTTCTATACCTGAAGCGCTGCTTTCCCCCTCCGACATCAGAGCCTCTTCCCCTATGCATTTCCATGAAATTATGAACGAAAACGCAATGCAAACGCAAAGTAAGAAAGAAGGATACATACTAGCATTTCAGCTAACAGATACCCTCGAATAAGAATCCGAGGCGGAATATTCAAACAAAAATGACATGTACATACATATGTATGTATGTATGTACATACAACGTTGCGTAATAGTTTACAATTTCAATTCCAAATTCCGGTTGCAAAAATTATAGCAATGGAAATAGGTTTATGATCTCTTATGATATTTCACGAATATATCTATGCACATATGTATGTGTGTACATCTTTATGTACATTTAATACAATATACCCCTGCGAGTGAGTAGCCTCCGAGTACAGGGTATAAAACAAATCAAGAAATGCTGAAAACCAAAAATAAACAAAAGCAACACTCAGGTAAACGGACGGAGTGAGACAGTGACAGAAAGAGGGAGAGAGACAGAGGCTGCAACAGTTTACCTGGCCGCAAATCAAACAAGGCGATTGGGACAGAAAGGGGGAGTGGGGCCGGGAAGGAAAAAAAAAGCAGAATATCAGAGAAGTGCACACAAGAGCGGAAGAACGACAGAGCGAGAGTCGTTGGAATTAAGCGTGATTAATTCAGGATTTATACAAATTAAGTAAAAGCCACGGGCAGATCGAAACCATAAAAAGTGGGTCCATTCTCATACTAGGCCTAGGTCTCACCAAAGACAGTATAAGAGTAAGATGGTTAACACCATTCGATTTTTTTGCACACTCATTTTTTCGCCTGGCTCTACCTCTGGGTCCAGGCTCTCATGTTTAGGTTATTTTATAGTGCTGTCGAAATAAACCTCTCACGTTATTAGTCTATGCACTTTCGGAAGACGTTTGCCCACAAAACCAAAAAGTATAAGTATATACAATTTTCTCAAAATTTCTGATCTGCCTGAAATCTTTTTACAGAAATTAATAATATACATATTTCAAAAGGAGGAATAATATATTTTTGCGAAAGTAGTGGATAATATAATATTTCAAGTAATACATATTACGAAATAATTTTTCAAGAAAAATAAATTTCATGAAAATATTTTCGTCTCGAAAACTGCCTGCTTGGCAAGCGTATTCTATTTTTAGATTTATACGCACACATGCATTTGGTTGGTTTTTAGGCTTTTCCCCGCTTTTCCAAATCTTGCTTGCAGGCTGCCGATTCAATGTATGAGCGTTATCCATCTTATTATTATGTCTTTGATCTCACTCTTCTCTTCTCTTCTATTCGAGCAACAAGAACATCTTGTAAAAGCGGTGTGACAACCTCCTTGTTCTCGCACTCCCAAAAGAAAAGAGCCCTTTTCCTTTCAGGTGTGGAATATTTCTGGACCCTTGCGATGATTATACCCTTTCTTATTTAGCAAAGAAGATATGGAAGAAATCTTTAAATATAGAAATGCTATTGATCGGAAATCAAGGCCAATAGCAAAGATCGGTAACGTTATCAAACTGATTTACGATCCACGTGTCGTTACTCAAGGGTATCCGGAGGTTTCGGTTTCCTAAGCCGGTTTTCATTCTTGTTTTTCGATCGAAAAGGAATTTCTCGAGATTTTTCAGCTCTGCTTTGGACTGGTCTTGGAAACAGGAACCCTTTGCTGTGAAGAGTGAAGGAGAGGGGTGGGGGGAAGAAGAATGGGCAGTCACGCATGTTCCAACAGCCCCGCCGACTGGACACAGCGTTCTCCACCGGGGAGTTCTGCTCTGCTCTTCCTTCTCATCGCTCATCGCCTCCGGCTGTAAAGGTATTCGGAGAAGTCTCCTCTCCCTCTGTTGAATCTTTTTTGAGTTGATTTGAGTGGAATTTCATTTTCTCGGCCGGGAGGCGGAGTAAGGCTGCAGCCGCGACATGAATCATGGGATCGCCCAATTCGAAATTCTCTTTGTTCTTTGCTCTTTTCTGCCTTCGGGGCTTCTTTTCTTATCTTTCGCGGTTTAGCAATATTATGAAATGTTGAGCAACTCGTAAGAGTACATTTTTACAAATATTTTGATTAGAAATGGACTAAAATGTAACACATAAGAACCGCAATTTAGTATTTTCCAGTTTCCCCTTTTCCCATAAAGAAAGCACCTGCTCCCAAACACTTACCGTTACTGGGCTTTTGCGGTATCTCATTGGCGTCAATACCTCTGCCCTGGAAGATGTGCGTCACGGCGCTGCAGTTGGGGCTGAACTGATCGAGGATGGAAGGGGGGCCACCGGCAGCGGGACTCGGGGCTGCCAGAGCGGCCACCTGAGGTGAGACGGGTGCGATGCTCTCCTGGGCCCTCACTGGGTGGGTGGACAGGAGCAGGAGACAGCTGAGTATCACATGGGGGGCATTTGTTGCTGTTCTTATTTCGCCGGTCGAACAGTGATTCCGCTGTTGTTTTGTTTTTTGCATGGGGGCATACATGTTGATGCTTTTTTGCTTTAAACCCGGAAAAAGCTTATCACAAAAGTGCCGTGCGGCGGGGAGCAATTTGCACAGCGAAAGTAGAACCAATACAATGAAAAAGAGGTATCTTTTGCCGGTGTTTGCTGTTGTTTGAGCGGTAAATATTTTTGGGCAAACGCTGACACCCCCACACGCGCACATAAAACACACACTACTAATACATCGCGTTCACTTTGTTGCTGTTTACCGGCGACCTTCTCGCTGTTGTTGTAAGTATTTTTTTTGTGTGCCACCCCAAACAAATCTCGAAAGTGCAACAGATTATCGACAAATAGCTGACACCAACACCAACAGAATTGATCAAAAACCGATCGAAGGAAACCTCATCTCACTTTCTTTTATTTAAATTTCGATTTTATTATTTATGATTTTTTAGATTATCAATGGATTTTTTCGGGCCGCTTTGATGCTTCTTCAACTAAATCAACGGATTTTTCTGAATTCAGAAAAAAATTCGACGCTGTCCCGTTCTTTCATGTTTCGCGGTAAAATTTTTTTGTGAATTGTTGTGAGTTTTTGTGAATTTTAGGGCAGTGTGACCGCGGAATTGTCGATAATATATACCTCTCGACCCTCAAAAATATACCGAAATACTCGAAACAATCCGAAAAATTCCTATTAACATTACTTGCCTGCAAAGACTTTAAACACTCAAACAATTAGAAATGAAGAATCTTTCTAGCTTTTTTTTAATAGTCTTTTTTATTGGAGTGTATACACATTAGATTTTAAACAAAGAAGGTATAAAGAATTAAGTTTCATTTTGATTGATTGGAAAATTTCACAAACCGAGGTTTGGGAGGAGGTTTGTTGATTTTAACATCATCCTTCTTTTGCAAAGAAAGATCTAAAATTAAGGAGAGATCAATATCGTCGTCTAATCTAATTCAAGGTATTTTCTTTATTTTATATCTTTACAGCTATATACATGTACCATTTATTGTAGCTATCAAAATCAGCTTAGGTCAGCAAATTTATATTTGTTTTTTTTTTTTAATTTAATCGCTACAGCGAAATTGGTTTGTCGCAGACGATTAGTCCGCATTGACCAGGTACAAATGTTACTAAAAATTTTGAACTCAAAAAAGGGTTGTTTGCCGAACGGAAACTAGAAATAGAATTGCAAATTTCTTTCGTTCTCCCTCATTTTTACGTGTCAAATATGAGCACAGAAATACCCCAGAATTATACCAAAAACAATATTCGTTCACACTTCCAAAATTACCGAAAATCTTAAATCATATTCCTAGATTTTGATGTTCTATTTAATATAACTAGATAGTTAGGATTCTCAGCGCTAAAACCATAATTTCCATAGTTTCCATAATTTCCACAAAATTAGCTAGTTTTCAAAACAAGACTAAATTAAAAAAGGTCAATCGCAAAAAAAAAAATGGAATGGTATGGCAATTGACGGTCGTTAAACAACCGTGGTAGAGGATAGTTTTAGTATACACTCCCAATTAGGACTTTGGATTCTATTCCTTATTTAAAAATTAAGGAATTAGACTTCCAAGTAAAAAGGTTTTTTTTATGAATTATGATTTATGAACCCAAAAAATAGGGTCCGTTTTAGCGATCCCTCGAATGGGTTAAACTAAAATATTAGGCAAAATCTTTCAAAAGCTTTGCAATACATATTTTTTTCAATTTAGGTGAAAACTGTAGGCTTTAATCCACTTCTTTATCAATTTACCGTTATATTTCGAGCGACTATCCAGGTGAAACTAGCCGGTCCATGTGACAAAAATGTTGCTTAATCTCAGCAAAGGACTTTAAGAGTTTTCCTACTGATTCACTCATCTTCGACGAAACAAATCGGGTGTCAAGTGAGCCACAAGAAGAGATAGTACCCAACACCACTATTGTCCCCTCAGGAATATTGTAATATTAAATAATTCGATCTTCTTATAAAATTAAAACTTTTTTGTATAAAAAAAAACGGATATGTAAAATATGGGTTTCGGTGTCATGACACGGCAAAATCTAAAAGAGCAAGTATCCTTGCTCTGAGCGGTAAACTTTATTCTGATTTCAATATTACCACAGTGCTAATAACGTTTTTATCACATTGTATGCGAGGATACCACCAGGATAGTCGCACGAAGTATGTATACCAATTTAAAAAATATTAAGCCTTGAAATGCAAAAGTTTGTGATTGTGATTTTTGTGCGGTATTTTTTACGAAATCATGATTTTAAAAACTCAGGAAAAGTCGACAAAAATCCTGTGTCCTCTATTATTTTACGTATATTAATTGGGCGTCGTTTAAGGTATAGCTCATCGAAGAAACAAACAACATAAAATGAACATAAAATTGTTCAAACAAGACTAAAACAAAATTAAAATGCACAAATTGTGATTTTTGTGCGGTATTTCTTTCAAAATTTTGATTTAAAAAACTCTGGAAAAGTCTAAAAAATAAATTAAGTCCTGTGTCCTCTATTTTTTTAAATTCAGATGTATTAATTGGGCGTCGTTTAAGGTATTGCTCTTCGAAACGTGAGAGACGGATGAGCTAAAACTGTTCAACCAACACTAAAAAAATCAAAAAAGTACCTGTTGGAGGATTGCGCGCCCAACTGGCAGAGTATTTCTGGCTACAGACTCGAAAAGATCCATGTTCATTTTTAAAGGACACAGGACTTAGTTTGTTTTCGACTTTTCCTGAGTTTTTATAGTCAAAATTTCGTAAGAAATTAACATTTTTTCATGCTAAAGCTTAATATTTTTTTTCATTATATTTTTAGTGTTCGTTCGGCAAACAACTCTTTTTTGAGTTTAAAATTTTTAGTAAAATTTGTACCTGGTCAATGCAAACTCATCGTCTGCGACCAACCAATTTCGCTGTAGCGATTAAATTAAAAAAAAAGCTTAATATTTTTCAAACGGTAAGCTAAAACCACTAAGTGTTTGGGTATACATTATAGATGAGTTCATCAGCTTTATAGAATTGCTAAGTTCATTACAACTTAATGTAAGATACTTAAGTTACGTGAAAAAAGAAGCTCTACCTCTAAAAAAAACCGTTACAAAAAAATAAAACACTTGAACAATTCTTCTTCTTAAATGCCATAGAAAAAAACCATAATTCCTCAAAAGACTTTAAAGCCATCAGTCTATTAGAAAAAGTTTATTTGTTTCGAAGCGAAAAAAAACATTCGATTTGGTCGAATGTGTTAGCAAATCAGTAAACTAGCTCCTTATAGGCTCTGCACGCTGAGCCCATTCAAGGGGAACGTTGGGATTTTTAGAAAGAGGTGAAACGGCTGTTCACATTGGCACCATTCAGCACCAGCCAAAAACAGCTGGTTGTCATATTTTCGTGGGGAGGAAAATTTGTTTAATTCTTAATATTAAAGTGTATACTAATATTATAGCAATGGTTATGAGTGTTATTCAGCAGCAGAATATTTTCTTCCTTAAGCCTAGTACTCAGATCGAAAAAAAGGGGCCGCTAGAAAAATCAGGGATGATATTCGTATGGAACCGATAAGAAATTTTTGCGCGCACAAGTTACTTTCTAGCGGCTGTATGCCAGGCAGTACTCATAACGACAAAATAGGCAGGCCGATTAAATCTAGAATGTCAGACGATAGTATTTTGTGGTATGGATAGTATTTGTAGTGTATTCATAGTATTTGTGTGGTATTCGTTGGTATGTAGCTAGCGGCTCGACAAATATAGATCTGTTTTAATTTCCGAGAGGGTACCTAGCAAACAGAGAGTAAAGTCTCAATCAAATGGAGACAACAATGCCGCTGAAGTTGAAAGATAAATGACCACCGTGCTTCTAAACGAGCTTAAGGCCATCAAACGGCAAAAAAGGAAACAATTATTATAGACTAATGAGATTATATTGAATTTATTTGCATTTCTAATTTGTTTAACTTATTTGAACGCCAATATCTTCATGTTGCCAAGACACAGACCCGGCTGGGCTGTTAACAAAATGTTTTAAGTTGTTTTCCTTTTGGGACCAAGTGCTACTCCACAGGGTCGTGCCAAGGGGCGATGGCGACAATCTGTGCTCGAAACTATCCAATTTTGAATAGAAAGGGTGCTTGGAGGCGCCGATTTACAACTTTGCCACGAGCGCACATATTCCTTGGCACGGCCTAGCTGCTCCACCAATCAAATAAGTCTGCAGATGTTATTCCCAGACATATGCAAATTCTTTGTCATATTTTCAAACTGCGGAATATGCAAAGGGTATCGTTTCATGGGTTTCCATAAATGTACACATATTTATATGATTTACAATACTGTATAGACAAACGACCGTCCTGGTTTCTTTCCTGCAGATATGGGTTTAATCAAAGTTGTCGGCGCTTATTTCGTTGATTGTCCTCCTCCTCCGCTAATGCAAGAGCCGACAATGCGGTTTTCACCTCGGTCACACTCTGCTGCTAGCAAAATATATTGCACAGTTTGATAGCAAACGTGTTTTTCGATCTGAGTACTAGGCTTAAACAAACACAAAACAGTGTACCCAGAGAGCATGCACTTTGTCCTTTTTGGTCATACTACGCAAAGTATCAGTGGCACTTGTATCAGTATATTTTGACCACGAAATTGAGTTCATTCGTATATCGGTATATCGGTATAATCCGATGATCCTATTGGGCTTTGAGGTGGCTCAGAGGGGCCTAGCTGAGGCCACCGGACGGGTCGCAGGTTGCGGATAGCGAACGACCTACCCCAGTGGGTAGGTCAGCTGCGAATAGGCGGGCATCTTAAAGAGCATCAACTAAGTTGGCTCTGAGGGAGAGTACCGAAAAAAGCAGTCCCGGACAGCCAGCGGGTGTTCGCGACGCAGCAACACTGACGATGCGCTTGTGGTGCCGCCTCTCATTAAGTAGCTCACACAATCCCATCCCTACACAACACCTACCCACATCCTAGCCCCAACACTCACCTCACACCGGGCCGGACTAAGGTGTCACTCGACCCGTGCCAAGAGTCAGCCTGGCTGGGGGTCCGGTATAAAAACTAGCCCAGTCTTGAACGGAGAGCTCAGGGACTTGGCAGCCCCCTGTTCTAATTATGCCTTACCCGGGTAACGCAGAGCTCTGCCGGGGTGGACCGTTCCCCTTCTCTGCAGCTCGTGGGAACTTTATGGACAAATTCGAAAATATTAACAACAACAAAAACAAAGAGGCACTCCCCAAATGCCTGCAGGGAGAAATCCCAAGCGGGAGAAGGCAACGGCCCAAGGGTCTGGCCCGATCCGCTCAGACGCAGGAAAGACCTGCACGGTGAAGGACGCGGGTATGAATCCGGGTGGGTCCCATCGCAAACCTGGGATGGGTGGAAAGCCAACACCCAAAACTGATACCATGGTAGGGCAGCTAAGCAATATTGCGGCTGCTCAACCTTCCGGTGAAGCGGCGGGTGATGGCTTACCATCAACCAGCGTCCAAACCAAAAAATATAGCTATGCCGAAAAGAGGAGTTCTGGGCACATACTCCGTCGACAGAACGCCAGCCAGGAAGTCAGTCCAACAGCAGACTGGCTAAAGAAAGTGGAATGGGCCTCGGTGGTGTTGCCCATCTTCAGTGTAGAGCCACAGAAGGTGGCCGCACAACCGAAGAGGCAGCGCTCTCAAGAGACGCCCGGACCTGCCGCGAAGCGATCCAGGGTTAAACCAAATGTATCCTTCGCGCAGATTGCCAAGGAGAGGACGCTGATAGGCGTTCTCGACAAAGGCAGCGCGGAGGGGAAAATACCCAGAAGCCAATGGAAGTGGGTGGAAGCGGCACTGGCCGACCGCTGCTTCGAGCTTCTCGAGAAGGATCCAGGGCCACCCCCAGTCTGCAAAGACATGGGATGGTTCCAGGGAAGCATCAAAGTGGTAGCCTGCGAGGATGAGCGCTCCGTAAAACTATACAAAGCTGCGGTGGCGCAAATCGGTGAGGTCTACGCCGGGGCGAAGCTCGTCGCTGTGGACTGGAGCGAGGTGCCCAGTAGACCAAGGGCCCGTATATGGGTACCGGCCACTTTCAAGGAGCCCGAGCGGATCCTCACGATGTTTCAGAGATGCAACCCCACACTGCCAACCTCAGATTGGAAGGTGGTTAAAGTGGAGGCATCAAAGGGCCCCACAAATCAGGCGGTGGTTATCCTGAACAAGGAATCGCTAGCCCCGATCGAGGCAGCCAGGGGAGAGCTTAACTTCGGGTTCAGCTCGGTGACCATGAAGGTCTATAAGTCGGATGCAGCGGCCGAGGCGCGTTCTGTCAACAATCCAGTTGAGCAGGACGTTGCCTCGGAGATCGAGGCACCCGAAGTAGACCCGGAGCCGGCCCTGGAGAGCTACTCCTCGGTGACGGAGCTGATGCTCGATTTTGAGGCGCTGTGTCGGGACGAGATCCTCGACGACTCGGTGACTTTAATGAAGTCTCTGAGGCTTCTGCAGATAAATCTCCACCACTGTAAAGCAGCATCCGCTGCCCTGATACTCCGCTTAGTCGCGAGCGGACGGGACATAGTCCTAATCCAAGAGCCCTGGGTGGTAGGAGGCAGGGTCTGAGGATTAGCGACGAAGGACTACAAGCTGATTGTAGCCCAAACGGAAGGTAAAATTAGAACCTGCATATTAGCAAGAAAGCACCTAAATATCTTTCTGCTCCACAATTTTAGCAATGGCGACAACACGGCGGCTAGCCTAGAGCTACAAGGGACACGCCTGAACCTGGTGTCGTCCTACATGGCTCATGAGGAAAGCGATCCTCCCAGGGACCTCGTTCGGAAGATTGCCAGCGATAGCGAGAGGTCGGATACAAGCCTACTAATAGGCTGCGATGCCAACGCTCATCACACCCAATGGGGGAGCTCGGATACAAATGTAAGGGGTGAGTCACTTTTCAGCTTCATCCTAAACTCCAACCTAATTATTGGTAATCGGGGTAATGACCCCACTTTTATCATAAAAAACCGTCAAGAGGTTATTGACCTCACTCTATTGTCTCACAAACTGTCAGACATAATGAAAAGTTGGAGAGTCCTAGAGGACCACTCCTTCTCCGACCACAGGTACATCGAGACAATCCTATCGCTCGAAAGCACCATACCCACTAGCTATATAAATCCAAGAAAAGCCAACTGGGATACGTTTAGTGCAAAAATGGAGGAATTACTCCCCCCCTAGCCCCAAAATGCCCGGACACACAAGACGATCTTAATCGTCTTGTGGACAATTTCACGGAAGCTTGCAACAAGGCCTTCATGGCAGCTTGCCCCTCAACCAAACCAAGAGGGAAAATGAAACCCCCCTGGTGGTCTAAACATATAGATACCCTCCTGAAAGACTGCAGGGCTGTCTTTAACAGAGCCAAAAGCAGCAGCGAGGTAGCGCACTGGGAAAATTACAAAAGTAAGCTAACCCTATACAAAAAAGAAACAAGGAGAGCAAAAAGGGCCTCTTGGCAAAAATTTTGCTCCGAAATTGAGGACACGTCAGAAGCCGCAAGATCCTGTCAAAAACATCCCCCTCGGTGGGATATCTCTAGTGAGGACTCCCTACACATTCTACTCGACACTCATTTTCCTGGGTGTACGACCATCGAGCCGGCAGACACCCCAAGTGAAGGCCCGGAAACCTCGATGGGGCACATCCTCACAAAACGGAATATCAGCTGGGCAGTAAACAGCTTTAAATCCTACAAATCGCCTGGCCCGGACCAAGTCATTCCGGCTCAGCTACAAAAAGCCGGGGAGATGGCCATCAACTGGCTGCAAAGTATCTTCAGGAAGATACTGACAGTGGGAAAAATCCCCCGCGCTTGGCTAACGGTTAAAATAGTCTTTATCCCCAAAACAGGGAAACCCTCACACACAACCCCAAAAGACTTCAGACCAATAAGTCTATCGTCCTTCCTTCTCAAAACCTTTGAAAGACTAGTCGGGCTGCAGCTGAGGACAACCATAATCCTCAGTGGCTGTCAGGCGCTCAGCATGCCTACCTAAAAGGGAAATCCACGGAAACGGCACTCCATGAAGTAATCTCGGCGGTAGAGAAATCTCTACACGTCAAAGAATACTCCTTAATCGCTTTCCTAGACATTGAGGGAGCTTTTAACAACGTCATACCGGGAGCCATCACAGAGGCCCTGACTGACCTGGGAGTGGATCGTCACTTGGTGATGCTCATAGATACATTGCTCACATGCAGGACAGTGACATCATCAATGGGATCGTCCACTCAGTCAAGGTATGTCAACAGAGGCACCCCGCAAGGTGGTGTCCTGTCTCCCCTTCTATGGAACATAGCAGTCAATAAGATTCTGTGTGACCTGGAAGGGGAGGGCTGCAAGGTGGTAGCATACGCGGACGACGTTGCCATTATCTTCTCGGGAAAATTCCCTCAAACACTCTGCGATCTAATGACCGCGAAGCTCGCGCGACTGTCAGAATGGACAAAGTCGCGTGGACTGGGAGTTAATCCCTCTAAAACGGAACTTGTGTTGTTTACAACCAAATACAAAATCCCGTCCCTCAACCCCCCAATACTAAACGGATGCAGGCTCTCCTTCAGCGACAGTGCCAGTTACTTAGGGTTGGTAATTGATAAAAAGCTCAGCTGGAACCTGAGCATCAAAGACAGAGTGAAGAAGGCTACGATAGCCCTCTACACTTGCAAAGAAGGCCATTGGGCTAAAATGGGGCATGAACCCAAGAATAGTCCAATGGATCTACCTAGCAATAGTAAGACCAATACTGCTCTACGGAGTCGCAGCGTGGTGGACTGCCCTATCGAAGGGGACCATCACTAAACAATTAGGCAAGGTGCAGCGTACTGCAGCCCTAAGCATCAGCGGAGCTCTGAGCACAACACCAACGGATGCGCTAAATGCTATACTATGCCTACAGAGCCTTGACCTTGCAGGTAAGGAGCAGGCAGAAATGGCAGCAATCCGTCTTAGAGACTCTGACCAATGGGTGTCACATCACACCGGTCATGCGTCCATCCTAAATGGAAACAAAATCGTCCCCACAAAAACGGACTACTGCGTTCCGAGGGAGTATACAGATACCCCCTTTGAAACAATCATCCCTCACAGAAACATCTGGCTTGAGGGACCACCTGGTCCAAAGGGAGCCATTCGAATCTTTACTGATGGCTCAAAGCTGGACAACAAGGTCGGAGGAGGAATCTACTCCGAACAGCTGAACATAAGTTACTCCTTCAGGCTCCCGGATCACTGCAGTGTCTTCCAAGCGGAGGTCATAGCGATCAAGGAAGCTTTGAGCTGTCTTCAGGAACTAACCCTTGCGGCGACTCACATAAATTTCAATAGTGATAGCCAAGCTGCAATCAAATCGCTGAATGCGATAACAACAAGCTCGGCTACCGTGGCAAACTGTCGCAAATCTCTTAATGAGATGGCTTATCAGTTCGTCATCAGCCTAATATGGGTCCCGGGCCACCAGGACATTGAAGGCAACTGCATAGCAGACGAGCTGGCCAGAGCTGGAACAACAATCCCCCTTCTCAATGATAAGGAGGATATTCGTATGCCAATGACCTGCAAGCTCAAAATAAAAGAACATTTTAAGCAACTAATAAATGACAGATGGCAAACTGTGCCACTATGTCGCATAACTCGGCAAACATGGCATAACATGGCCTAGACTATTCATAGATATGTTTATTGCATTAGACTTCATTCCATTCCTCGAATTTTGTTTATGTTTGTACAATTGATCTCAATCATGGGCTTCTCATATGCTTTTGGGGGGTAAAAACAACTACATTTTCCCGACTAAGTTTGAATAGTGCCAGATACCGTAGAACCTTGATGACTGTTTGCGTACTGTAATCATTTACCCAATCATTCGGACTACTTTTAACATTCATCAAAGGTATAAAACCCCAGTAAAACGACTTAGAAAATACAGTTTCTGCTGCACTCAGCCAATCAATCTTCAAATCATGCGCTCCATAGCATTCGCAGTTGTAATATTTGTCGGCATCCTGGCCTACAGCAATGCAGCTCCTCAGATTAACCTCGGCAATCTTGCCTGGCTGGAGAACATTCTCAGAGGCTTAGGATCCCAGAACTCCACCATTCGATTCGGCAACAATACTCTGATCGTATCGGGAGTGTCCACAGCAAGTGCCAACGTCAACCCGTCTCAAGTAGAGCCCCATCGTCACAATCATCATACTCATCCATTGAGTAACTATCCTGGCTACGGCTACGGCTACGGTGGTTACTGGCGTATGGTTCCATCTGTGGATGGCAAAATTATTGGAGAACCAGAGAACAGCCAATCTTATGAATCGAATGATTTTGCCTTTGAAGATGAAACTGTTGAGGGCATCATCGAAGAAGATCAATCTGACGAGGATCATTCATTTAGCGATGCTAGTTCAGAGGCTGAGGATGAGCTCGGTGCAGAAGCCGATGAAGATCAGCTTGACCAGGAGGATTTAAATGAATCCATGGATGAAGAGGTCGATCCCGAAGAAGAAGCCGCGGACAAGGAATTAGATGATGCCGAAAGCGAATTGCCCGCCGAGAAAACCAACTAACTGCTGAGTCTGAGGTAGAAGTTGAATTTAATAAACTTTATTCCCATTTAATTAAAAAATCCTCTCCTGGCAGAATGCGAGAGTAAATTTCCCTTCGGAAATTCTCGCTCTCCGGAAGAGAGTGGCCGATCAAAAAAGAGGCATGTTGGCCGATCAAAAAAGAGGCAAGTTTTTAAATTTATTTCTGCGTGCGCGACTTTCTAGCGAGAGTGGGCGCGCAGGTCTCTATTTATTTTCGTTTTAAATTACACTTTTAGCGTAGTTGGAACAATATGTGGATGTTTTACAATATTGATCTTAATTGTAACATGTTGTGTTTTTATACCCGGTACTCGAAGAGTAAATAGGGTATATTGTATTTGTGCGGATAACGGTTGTATGTAACGCACAGAAGGAAACGTTTCCGACCCCATAGAGTATATATATTCTTGATCAGCATCAATAGCCGAGTCGATTGAGCCATGTCTGTCTGTCCGTCCGTCCGTCTGTCCGTCTTGTTTGTCGGCTAGTTCTAAGAGACTACTTATAAGAGCTAGAGCCACCAAATTTTGGCACCAGACTGCTGTATGCTCACACTGAAACCAGTGTATTTCAAAAATGAGCCCCGCCCCCTTCCGCCCACGCAAAAGGGCGAAAACCTCCCAAATCTACAATTTTGAAGATAACAGAAAACTAACGCCATTCCGTAGGGAATGACCATATCTATCAGATCACCAAATTGGGATCCGATTGGATCATTATTATAGCCACAATGAAGAAATTGATAATTTGCAGTGGCTAAACCCACCCTGTCCAGCTGCTTTTGTTGTTTTTTTCACATTCTCTCATTCACACTCTGCTTCTGCATTGTGCGGCCTCTGCCTCTGCCTGACCATGCTGCCTCTGCCTGACCATGCTGCCTCGAAACCGTCGTTGGTGAGTGGGGACTTCTCGACTATGGCTTTCGGGTCGCCACGGGTCTTAGTGGTGAGATGGCACAGCTTCTCTACTGGAGACAGCCTCGGAAAGCTTCCTCTGCGAAAACTTCAATATCACAGGGGGCAGCCGACAGCCGTCCTGGGACTTCTGAGCGGTCAATTTGGGCAATGAGGTCAGCTATGCATTGCTCATAGCCCTCATAGCACTCGGCGTACATATCTTGTAGTTGTTTTTGGTCTACCGGAGCCTCGCCCATCATTGCCACCGAACAGGCCTCAAACTCCGCATCCACCTTTGCCCACAAGTTCTGCAATTGGTCTCGGCGGACCATGGATGGTGTGCTGGTCCCGGGGTGGTGAGCCGTGCTTCCATGGTGGTCAGCCTATCGATGGCTTCGCATGGCTTCGAACTTCGCCCGTGCGGAGGTGACGGATGACTGGGCCATTGGAAAGGTGTGGCGAGGACTGTTCGAATTATAGTGCGGATGCGAATTCACCTAAAGCGTGATCGGCTAAGGGAACAAAACCGATTTGGTCCTCGCCGCAGTGGCAGAATAAAAGGAAATTATAATTCAGACACTTCTCTGGCTCCTCTCTGACACTCACTCTCTTGTCCGCACATCAGTTAGATCCTCTAAAGATCTAAAGATCAATCAGCAATCAGCGTTCCAATTCGTTCGTTGTTAATTTAAAAATGGAATTTAATAGAACAATGAACTCAATTTCGTGGTCAAAATATCCTGGAAAGTATATAATATACATTAAATGGTCGTGCCCGATCCATTGTGTGAAGGGATGGCTTTAGAGTAGTATAGTAGTATTTATTGGATATAATAAGTTGAAAAATATATGTAGAGTGAATTAATTGTGAAATAGGTTTTCTTCGACGCGTGCTGTCTTGATCGCTTCCACTTCAAAAGAGAACTATCGCCTCTGTTGATATCGATGTCTTTCGAGCTATCGTGCGTATAACAGTCCCCACAGAGTTAACAGCTCATGTTGACTAACAGCTCTTCACAGTCGGCCTTTCCTGAAAAATCACAGCGTCCTCGCGAGATTCGCCTTCCTTGTCGTCATCTTCATCTGGTTCATCAGGTGGGAGTTCGCACCAGCGTTTCATCCTGTCAGATGAATACACCGACTTATAGTGCCTCTGCTTTCGTTGGGCATAAGGGATATCTTCTACCAGATATCGGTCGTTTGGCAGCACTTTGTTGACAATAAATGGACCTTTATAGCGAGGCTCAATTTGCGTGACGTTCCCGTGCTAAACGGCTCATTCTCGACTAATACAAGATCACCAAGGGTATATACGGTTGGCTTGGAATGTCTGGCATCGTAACGTTTCTTCGCAGCAGCCCTATGATCGTTGACTGTAGTGGCAGCGTCTGCTCGTAGCTTCTCCAACTCGTCCTCTGTCATCATCTTCTGATCCGGGCCTTGGATCGCACTCGTCAATGTGTTCTTGAGGATATCTCGTGGCTCATACCCATACAATAGCTGAAATGGGGAACATTTAGTCGTACTATTTACCATGGTATTGATGCTCCACTGGATTGAGCGTATCTGTTCGTCCCATCGGTTTTCCTTTTCGTTTGAAGGCAATAGCATTGACAAAATAGTCCGGTTCGTTCGTTCTGCATGTCCGTTCGCTCTCGGTGTCTTCACAGCATTGAGGATGTGCTTTACATTATTCGACTTACAATACTTTTCAAAATCCTTTGAAGTAAAAGCGGTACCGCGATCGGTGACGATTCGATCTGGCATTCCTAAGTAGCTGGTCAACTCCTGCAGAATATCGATTACGTGTTTCGTGGCTGTACTTTTACAGCTCGCACTATGGAGAACTTAGTGAATGCGTCGACAATCACAATAATGTGCTCATTCCGTTTTGCACTCTTCGGAAAGGGTCCCAAGTGGTCCATATGTACGGTGGAAAAAGGGATCGGCCTTATGTCATCATAATGGTACTGTCCTTCCTGACGTCCACCTGGTATCTTATACAGCGCGCAGCCAACACATGACTTGATGTAGCTTTTAACGTAGTTGCGCATTCGGGGAAACCAAAACAAATTAAGAATCCGATTAATTGTTTTCTCTGTGCTCATGTGTCCGGCCTTATCGTGACATTCGTGTAGAATATGGAATCTTAGCTGCTTCGGCACTACCCATAGCAACTTGTTGTCATATTTGCGAAATAGGCGATCTTGCTCGATCACATACTCGTCGTTTTCAGATTTCGTATCGAGGTTCATCTCAGCGACAATTTTCTGGATCTTCTCATCTTGTAACTGTACGGCAAATAACCAATCAGCCTCATCGATGATGGTCTTCGAGATTTTCAGGGACGCTGTGTCCATCTCATGTGCATCCTCAAATGGAGCTCGACTCAGGGCGTCAACGTGATTCATCTGTGTTCCAGCTCGATGAACAATGTCTATGTCAAATTCTTGTATACGCAGCCACCATCTTGCCATTCGGGGTATAAGCTCTCGTTTCTCCATTGATGTTTTCAGGGCATTACAATCGGTAATGACTTTGATTCTCTTACCATAGATGTAATACTTGAATCGCTCCAACGACTCGACGACGGCAAGAGCTTCTAGCTCGTAACTGTGGTAGTTCTTCTCGGGTTTAGAAGTTGCTCGGCTATAGTAAGCAATTGGCTTCATCTGATCCTCATCCTTCTGCAGCAATACTCCGGCTAAACCAACGGCACTGGCATCTGTATGTAATTCATGCTCAGCATCGAAGCGGTAGCTGGTGACAACAGGCTTCGATATTAAGCGTCTCTTTAACTCTTCAAATGCATCCTGTTGTGGCTGTTCCCACTTGAACGTCTGGTCTTTGCGCAATAGAGCACGCAAAGGATCTGAAATAATGGCATATCCGGCAACAAATTTCCGGAAGTAACCGCTGAGACCCAAAAACTGCCGTACTTCGGTCACATTACTCGGCGGCGAGAACAACGCAATGGCATTCGTCTTAACCTCTCCAGGACTGATGCCGTCTGCGTGTATCTTATGACCTAGAAATGTAATTGATTGCTTATACAACTCACATTTATCCAGATTTAAAGTTAGTCCGCACTCTTGCAGTACTTGAAGGATTCTCTGAAGCTTTTCATACATCTCGTCAAACGTCTGACTACCAATTAATATGTCGTCCATGTAGTGTATCATGTCGCCTTTCTGCACTCGCTTCTGTAGTTCTGCCATGAGTCGATTGAAAACAGCAGGTGCAGTCTTTAGCCCAAACGGAAGTCGCTTGAACTCATATAGTCCATCCGTTGTGATGAACGCAGTATACTTTCTACTCTCCGGTGCTACTTCTATCTGATAATAACCGCTGTTGAGGTCCAGAGAAGAAAAATATTTAAATCGTTTCGCCTCCTGCAGACGCTCCTCGATGTTCGGTACTGGAAAATTTTCTTTCTTGATCAGCTTGTTGAGACGGCGGTAATCAACACAGAGTCGATCACTACCATTTGGTTTCTTGATGAGCACCACTGGGCTGGCGTACTCCGATGTGGATGGTATTATGATATCCTGTTGCAACAGCTCGTCGACCATTCTGCTTACAACTTCCTTCTTTGGCTCAGAAACTCGGTATGGCGCTTGAGAAACTACTTGGCCACTCTCAACGCTAATGTTGGCTTGAACGATGTTTGTCTTGCCGATGCCCTGCAATCCTGTGGAGAAAACATGGATAAACTTCCCCAACAAACCGCGCATTTGACTTCTTTCCTGATCGTTCTGTAAATTGACAAGAAGTTTGTTAGTTGAGTTGTCGCTTACAAAGGCTATCGGCTGATGAACTGCTCGTTTCACGTTAGTTTCGCCTGGCTCAAACTTAAGCGATAGATGAGCGCTAATGATGACGTCCTGCCCCAACAGAAAATCCTCTTGCAGCAGTTCATCGTCTGCTATGTATACTTTGGCAGTAATGATTTTTCCGTCGATGTCCATATCCACAATTATTGCTTCGGTCAGGATACAGGAACCTCCACAAATGCCTCGAATCTTCATGGAGCACTTTTTCCGCTCAGCGTTGATTTGCTTGGCAACTGATTGTCGAATGATACTAGGCTGACTTCCAGTATCAATGAAGGCGCTATAACTGCACGACTGTATGTAAATTTTCCTGGTGAATAGCTTGTCTTGATTCGATGCTCCCAAACGCATCATATTTGCCGGTTGGCACTTCTCATTGTTTGCATGAAACTTATTGCATTTGGCACAACGCGACTTCTTCTTCTCTTGTGGGCATGAATTAGCGAAGTGCCCCAATTCTCCACAATTGTAGCACTTTTTGAGCCTCCTTTGGCTTTGTTGTCTTTACATCGTAGTCCTGTTTTGGCTCCAAGTTGCTGCCTTTTGGTAAGAACTCCTTTTTGTTTATGACTGGCCGACTTCTATTTACAAAATACGACTCGGCTGCATCACGAAACTGCTTCATTGAAGAAAACTGAATTGCCGCAATACTATTTTGCAACTCTCGATGCTGTAGACCTGATCTCACATATCGTATAACAGCTGCTTCACTAAGCTTGTACCGCACGCCAAGGGCGGACATCCGGAAACAATACTCCTTCACTGTCTCCTTCGCTCGTCTGGTTGCATTAGCCATATTGAAGTGCACTTCAGCTTCGTCTGGGTTAGATCCGAACTCTTCTAGTATAGCTGTAGCGAAGTTGCTCCATGTGGTGTGTAGAACCGGCGACGAGTCGAGCCACATCTTAGCGGGACCCTTGAGCCGCGTATAAATTGCGAGTAAGAGAAATTTCTCGTCCCATTGGTACGCATCAACTACCTTGTTGACACGATCGATGAACTGGTCCACGGAGATGGCGTTATCGTCGCTGGGGTCATAGTCCGGTAAGGTATTCGCAATTTCCTTGACCGACGCTTGCCTTACGTTGTTGGTAGCCTGTCTACCCGGGTTAATGTCGTGGGACACACCTTCGATATTTTCTTCTCTGATCTGCTGCTGCTGTTTTGTTGTTGCTCCTAATGCTGTTGCTTCTGCGTTTTTCCTTTGCATGATGACCAACTGAACCATCATATTCTTCAGCTCTGTCATTTCATTCTGCATTTGTGAAATCGTCGCCGCTTGTGACGTCAGCGTCTCCTCCTCATATGGACTACTGATTCCAGCTGCTTGTGGCATCTCTACGTCTTCGGATTTCTCAAAATCAATTAGTCGTTGTACTAATTCGGCTCTAGAGCCCGACACTGCCAAGTTCCTCTCTCGTACCAGGAACCGTAACTGATCCACCTTAAGTTCTGCTATTTTGACCATTTTCGTTAATATGATCGTCTCTCCTTATCAATGATTTTGTCTGCTTTTAACCTGCACGCACAAGCAATCCTGTTAGCATGTGTGCAAGCGAGACAACTGATATGTTTGTATTTCACAACGTTGTGCAATTTCCCAACGACGCTACATATACACACAAGCCCTTTGTATGTATGACTGTATAATACCAGGCTCACACAGATTCCTGGCGCAATTTCTTGAGACTCTTTCTTTCCAGGTCCACTAAAGTTCCTGATCGCTGAACATTGAATCCGTCTGCCACGTAGAAAAGGAACACCTCCGTAATTTGCAATTTTCTTTGTCACATAGACCTTAGGGAACACATCCCATTGCAAACTTCCCACGCCGACGATTCTTGCTGCTTTTCTTGAGTTTCTCTTAAAATTTTACACTCTGCACATAACAACTCTACTAATCCCACTTCTGAACTGTGAAGGGATGGCTTTAGAGTAGTATAGTAGTATTGGGTGGGGATATAATGCTGCGCTGAAAAAATATGTATTACAGTGATTCGTACCAATACCAATGTTCCGTTTTGCGTGCGTCTTCAAATAAACGTTTTCGGCTCGTTAATTGTCTTGAGCCCTGCTTTAGAGTTCATAGTAACTATTTATTGGATATAATAAGTTGAAAAATATATGTATTAATTGTCTTTGTCTTGATCGCTTCCACTTCAAAAGATATCGCCTCTGTTGATATCGATGTCTTTCGAGCTATCGTGCGTATAACAGTCCCCACAGAGTTAACAGCTCATGTTGACTAACAGCTCTTTGTCAAAAAAAGCAACTGAATAAAAAAATTTAATTAAACTATCAGCGAGAAGAAAAGGCACTTTGGCTCATATCGGTCGCTGAATATCGACAGCCATTTGGGCATTGCTCAACACTGTCCAAAACAATGCGTAATTGAAATCTCATCCCTATTTTCTCAAAAAAAGACAATGGATGATAGGCGGCGTGAGGACATTCTACGAACAGCCTTATTCGTGGAACTTTGGCCGGTCCAAAATCAGAACCTCTATTCTCAGACAATGGATGATAGGCGGCGTGAGGACTTTGCGCCATTCGGTCGATAACCAGAACCCAAAGAGCCCCAGGTGTGCCCAGCCGGTAAATGGCATTGTGCAGCCCCAGGTGATGCCGCCACCCAATCGTAAGGGAAGGGTCACCAATTTCCTGTTAAAACTGAGAACCGCTGTGAATGCGTTGTCGCGCAACCCTTCCTCGCTGCACTTTCGCCGACCTGTCGATGCCGTGAAGCTGAACATCAGGGACTACTACGAAAAAATCGCAAACCCCATGGACTTGAACACAATCAAGAAAAGATTTGAGTACACATACTACTGGGGCGGTGCAGACGTCCTGGAGGACATTCTATTGATTTTCGAAAACTGCAGAACCTACAACAGTCCAGATTCGACCGTGTTTAAAGCTGCTGTCACCCTGTGCGAATGCTTTTGGCTGAGCATGGCGAAAATGCAGCAGGAATTGCACAAAGAGTGTAGGGCTGAGGCCAAGACCAGGCGTCCGCGGAAGGCATCCATTTCAAAAACTTCTCCATTGCCGAAGACCCCGCGCCAGGAAAAGGCTGTCATTCCGAAAAAGACTAATGTGGAAATCGAGGATTTAAATCAGCCAAAGGCAGACGATCCACTGCCCTCCTTTTGGGGCCGTTCCCAATCAACATCCGAATCGGCACCATTGCAAACAGTTCACGCCTGTGACACCGGCCCGTCGTGGTCGTGGCCGACCTCCGGGGCCACCATCTCAAAAAGCAGTTGTTGAGACAGAGCCCTATGAAGAGGATGATTCATTGCGGATAATCACAACAATTCTGGGCAAAACGCAGCTGATGCACTACCTTCAGCCACCCGATATAAGTATCCCAGCATATGTTGATACACATGGTGACTGCAGACAGTTGTGGGACAGCAACGTGGATGATTTGACATCGTATGAGCTACGCACTGTCATCCATATAGCATTGCAACATAATGTGCCAGTCACTACGAAAAACGGCAGAATGGAATTAAGCATAACGAAATTCTCCCCCAAAGTAATATCAATATTAAATGAGGCTATCCTTCAAAGTAGACGCCTCGATTCCGATTTGCTGCCATTTATGACAGCTGATGAACTGCAAGTTATGACGGAAGTGTTGGAAAACAGGTTGCTCAAACTCAACACCCTCTTGAACATATCAAATCGTTCGGGTACTTTAAGTAGACATGCCACTCCCAGTAACGGTCAGGATCTGGAACCCTCCGGTTTAGCAACAATGGCGAAAATGGCACGGTTATCTGATGATGAAGAGGAGGAGAAGGGAGGAGGAAAGCATGTTAAAAAAGGAGAGACCTAAAGGAAATCGTAAAGGATGGAAGAACAAGCGAAACATATGGAAAATTACTAGCAAGTTAACACATACATATACATATATGTGCATAT